>NC_048575.1:3747691-3754962 GCF_013265735.2 Oncorhynchus mykiss
CTCTCTCAGTAGTACTGTGGTAAAGTCTCTCAGTAGTACTGTGGTAAAGTCTCTCTCAGTAGTACTGTGGTAAAGTCTCTCAGTAGTACTGTGGTAAAGTCTCTCCCAGTAGTACTGTGGTAAAGTCTCTCTCAGTAGTACTGTGGTAAAGTCTCTCTCAGTAGTACTGTGGTAAAGTCTCTCTCAGTAGTACTGTGGTAAAGTCTCTCTCAGTAGTACTGTGGTAAAGTCTCTCAGTATGACTTAGTACTGTGGTAAAGTCTCTCTCAGTAGTACTGTGGTAAAGTCTCTCTCAGTAGTACTGTGGTAAAGTCTCTCAGTAGTACTGTGGTAAAGTCTCTCTCAGTAGTACTGTGGTAAAGTCTCTCAGTAGTACTGTGGTGAAGTCTCTCCCAGTAGTACTGTGGTAAAGTCTCTCTCAGTAGTACTGTGGTAAAGTCTCTCTCAGTAGTACTGTGGTAAAGTCTCTCTCAGTAGTACTGTGGTAAAGTCTCTCTCAGTAGTACTGTGGTAAAGTCTCTCTCAGTAGTACTGTGGTAAAGTCTCTCTCTCAGTAGTACTGTGGTAAAGTCTCTCTCCCAGTAGTACTGTGGTAAAGTCTCTCTCTCAGTAGTACTGTGGTAAAGTCTCTCTCCCAGTAGTACTGTGGCAAAGTCTCTCTCCCAGTAGTACTGTGGTAAAGTCTCTCTCAGTAGTACTGTGGTAAAGTCTCTCTCTCAGTAGTACTGTGATAAAGTCTCTCTCCCAGTAGTACTGTTGTAAAGTCTCTCTCAGTAGTACTGTGGTAAAGTCTCTCAGTAGTACTGTGGTAAAGTCTCTCTCAGTAGTACTGTGGTAAAGTCTCTGGTTGAAGGGCTGGTTGAATGAAGGGCTGGCTGAATGAAGGCCTGGCTGAATGAAGGCCTGGTTGAATGAAGGCCTGGCTGAATGAAGGGCTGGCTGAATGAAGGCCTGGCTGAATGAAGGCCTGGCTGAATGAAGGCCTGGCTGAATGAAGGGCTGGTTGAATGAAGGGCTGGCTGAATGAAGGCCTGGCTGAATGAAGGCCTGGTTGAATGAAGGCCTGGCTGAATGAAGGGCTGGTTGAATGAAGGCCTGGTTGAATGAAGGGCTGGTTGGATGAAGGGCTGGTTGAATGAAGGCCTGGCTGAATGAAGGGCTGGTTGGATGAAGGCCTGGCTGAATGAAGGCCTGGTTGAATGAAGGCCTGGCTGAATGAAGGCCTGGTTGAATGAAGGGCTGGTTGGATGAAGGGCTGGTTGAATGAAGGCCTGGCTGAATGAAGGGCTGGTTGGATGAAGGCCTGGCTGAATGAAGGCCTGGTTGAATGAAGGCCTGGCTGAATGAAGGCCTGGCTGAATGAAGGGCTGGTTGAATGAAGGCCTGGCTGAATGAAGGGCTGGCTGAATGAAGGGCTGGTTGAATGAAGGCCTGGCTGAATGAAGGGCTGGTTGAATGAAGGGCTGGTTGAATGAAGGCCTGGTTGATTGAAGGCCTGGCTGAATGAAGGGCTGGTTGAATGAAGGCCTGGCTGAATGAAGGGCTGGTTGAATGAAGGCCTGGCTGAATGAAGGGCTGGTTGAATGAAGGGCTGGTTGAATGAAGGCCTGGTTGATTGAAGGCCTGGCTGAATGAAGGGCTGGTTGAATGAAGGCCTGGCTGAATGAAGGGCTGGTTGAATGAAGGGCTGGTTGAATGAAGGGCTGGTTGAATGAAGGCCTGGCTGAATGAAGGGCTGGTTGAATGAAGGGCTGGTTGAATGAAGGCCTGGCTGAATGAAGGGCTGGTTGAATGAAGGGCTGGTTGAATGAAGGGCTGGTTGAATGAAGGCCTGGCTGAATGAAGGGCTGGTTGAATGAAGGGCTGGTTGAATGAAGGCCTGGTTGATTGAAGGCCTGGCTGAATGAAGGGCTGGTTGAATGAAGGCCTGGCTGAATGAAGGCCTGGCTAGAATGAAGGCCTGGCTGAATGAAGGGCTGGTTGAATGAAGGCCTGGCTGAATGAAGGGCTGGTTGAATGAAGGGCTGGTTGAATGAAGGCCTGGTTGATTGAAGGCCTGGCTGAATGAAGGGCTGGTTGAATGAAGGCCTGGCTGAATGAAGGGCTGGTTGAATGAAGGCCTGGCTGAATGAAGGGCTGGTTGAATGAAGGGCTGGTTGAATGAAGGCCTGGCTGAATGAAGGGCTGGTTGAATGAAGGCCTGGCTGAATGAAGGCCTGGCTGAATGAAGGGCTGGCTGAATGAAGGCCTGGCTGAATGAAGGGCTGGTTGAATGAAGGCCTGGCTGAATGAAGGGCTGGTTGAATGAAGGGCTGGTTGAATGAAGGGCTGGTTGAATGAAGGGCTGGTTGAATGAAGGCCTGGCTGAATGAAAGGCTGGTTGAATGAAGGAATGAAGAGAGGGAGGGAGGGAGGGAGGGAGGGAGGGAGGGAGGGAGGGAGGGAGGGAGGGAGGGAGGGAGGGAGAGAAGTGTATTGTTTTTCCCAGCAGCATTGAGGAGACAGATAATGAGCTCTCCCTCCCTCCCTGTCTCCCTCCCTCCCTGTCTCCCTCACTCCCTACCTCCCTGTCTCCCTACCTCCCTGTCTCCCTACCTCCCTGTCTCTCTCCCTCCCTGTCTCCCTACCTCCCTCCCTGTCTCCCTACCTCCCTGTCTCCCTCCTTACCTCCCTGTCTCCCTACCTCCGTGTCTCCCTCCCTCCCTGTCTCCCTACCTCCCTCCCTGTCTCCCTACCTCCCTGTCTCCCTACCTCCCTGTCTCCCTCCCTCCCACATATCATATTATGCCCGGAGCAGTCAGGACACTGTTTGGCCGACACCCACCCTGTATGTTTATGAGAGAAAGAAGAAAATCATTGTTTTTGGAGGGAAAGTGTTGCCATGAGAAATGTCAGTTGGATGTTGTACAGTTAGAGTAGAGGACTGGACTATTTCCTGTTACAGGTCTTCAACACTCCAGAGTTTCCTGATGACAACAGACTAAACCACTAGAACACTCTGCTCTGCTCTCTGAGAACATATTCTGTTTGTTGTGTTCCCGAAACCTTTACAAAAAAAAAATACATTTTTATTGATACCAATCATGGGAAACAAGAGCAGTAGACATTATTGGCACGGTTTGGTACATTTTAGATACAGTTACAAATGATGCAACCCTGCCTTCCCCAAATGGTGTTCTAATGTTCTTTTCTGTTGTTCTAGAGCCCAAAAGGTGTTCCAATGTTCTGTTCTGTTGTTCTATGATGTTCTAGAGCCCAAAGGCATCATTTATAACCTTTGTGTAAATTTCACACTAAATTTATGCTTGCGTCATTTCTGAACAGTCTACGCACGTACAAATATATTGATGTTTATTAACTTAGCATACGCCATACCTACGCATGTTTTCCATTATAAATCAGACCTGTCCTAAAACTGTGTGTGAACAGATTCAAACTCCTGGAGAACTCCTCCATTCACCCTTTATGGTGACAGTAACAACGTTATTGTTATAATTTGGATCTATTGGCACTTGGCCATGGCCTGCAAAAGACTGTTTTTAATATTTACTTTATCAATAGATTATTGGGTTTCTATGTCCTGCCTTGGTATTGGCTCTGAGATTAAATGGGCTATGATGTCACACTCCTGTCCTGCCTTGGTATTGGCTCTGAGATTAAATGGGCTATGACTTCACGCTCCTGTCCTGCCTTGGTATTGGCTCTGAGATTAACTAGGCTATGATGTCACACTCCTGTCCTGCCTTGGTATTGGCTCTGAGATTAAATGGGCTATGACGTCACGCTCCTGTCCTGCCTTGGTATTGGCTCTGAGATTAACTAGACTATGATGTCACACTCCTATCCTGCCTTGGTATTGGCTCTGAGATTAAATGGGCTATGACGTCACGCTCCTATCGCACAGGAATACGGTAGCCTACCCACACCGTCAAATATTATACATCCGGTCAATTTACTTGACTTTTTATTTGTATCACCACTGATATTCATTACTGCATTGTTGGGAAAGGCATTTCACTGTACTTGTGCACATGACAATAAAACGACTTCAAACCTGATACATACAGAGCCTTCGGAAAGTATTCAGACCCCTTGACTTTTTCCACGTCTTGTTACGTTACAGCCTTATTCTAGAATGTATTTTTTATTTTTTATTAACCACATCAATCTACACACAATACCCCAAAATGACAAAGCGAAAACAGGTTTAAATATTTTTTCCCAAATGTATTTAGGTTAAAAAAAAACAAACAGATACCTTATTTACTTAAGTATTCAGACCCTTTGCTATGAGACTCGAAATTGAGCTCAGGTGCATCCTGTTTCCATCGATCATCCTTGAGATGTTTCTACATCTTGATTGGAGCCCACCTGTGGTCAATTCAATTGATTGGACATGATTTGGAAAGGCACACACCTGTCTATATAAGGTCCCACAGTTGACAGTCCAAGTCAGAGCAAAAACCAAGCCATGAGGTCGAAGGAATTGTCCGTACAGCTCCGAGACAGGATTGTGTCGAGGCACAGATCTGGGGAAGGGAACCAAAACATTTCTGGCCTCCATCATTCTTAAATGGAAGAAGTTTGGAACCACTAAGACTCTTCCTAGAGCTGGCCGCCCGGCCAAACTGAGCAATCGGGGGAGAAGGGCCTTGGTCAGGGAGATGACTGTGGTGGGCCGGGCGCAACGCCCGCCGACAGGGGCGCAACGCCCGCCGACACGGGCGCCAGGTGTTTCCTCCAGCATGGTGGCGCGGCTGGTGCGCAGTGTGTCAAGAAGTATTGGGGCTTGGCAGGGTCGTGTTTCGGGTTAACGCGTGGCTCTCGACCTTCGCCTCTCGTGAGTTGCAGCGTCTGTAACTGCCCGTTGGAAATCACGAATTTGAGGAGAAAAGGGGGGTAGAAAGTCCTATCCCCCATTTCCTTGCCAGCTTGAAATACCATATTTCAACCACTAGTAAAGGTACATACATAACAAAACGTCACTGGGAGGTGAGCACATTCTGACGTAAAAACTTTTTTTTGAGCACATTCTGACGTAAAAACTTTTTTGCGTGAAAACTGGCGCACGCACATGTTGGGATGTATTTTGTACGTTATATATGAGGCCCCTGAGGAGCAGAAGGAGATAAAGTAACTAGCTAACGTTAGCTATTAGCCGTGTACAAGGCCAGGGGATTGTTTGAAAAGAGAAACTCACATCTACTAGCTATGAGAGATAGTGTACTCCCTTATTTCTGCTTATCATCCATCGCCTGGTATAAAATGACAACAATGCCCTGCTAGCTGACTTACTTTTCCACTGTTGAAGCTGTTTTCCTGAAGCATTCTGTCCTGTTCTGAAAGAACTCCCTGTGAATATCGTCTTGCTGTGGATGTTTGGTCAGAATGTGTTATTGTAACTTGTTTGTTTTTGAGAGATTCATTACTAAGCACAAAACACTTTGAGGGAGCTCCTCATTAATTCTCAACGTTTGTTTGAAAGAGAGAGAATCTCATCGGTATATTGGCTTTTCGTGACGATTGAGCTCAGTCAGAACTTGTTGCGAGCGTGAGTCCATTTGGCGAGTGGGAATGACAAGTCAGTTTCATTTTTTATTTTACATTTATTTAACTAGGCAAGTCAGTTAAGAACAAATTCTTATTTTCAATGACGGCCTAGGAACAGTGGGTTAGCTGCCTGTTCAGGGGCAGAACGACAGATACCATGTCAGCTCGGGGGTTTGAACTTGCAACCTTCCGGTTACTAGTCCAACGCTCTAACCACTAGGCCGCCCCGGGTCAGTCGCTGACAGCGCATCATCTGCTGTTGTACGCGGAGTGACCTTCAAGAAAACTCCAGAAAAAAGATCTGGAGCACCTCTCCCACTCACACAGCTGCCAAACTGAGCAGAGACCACTGCTAGACAGAGACCGCACTGAACAGAGGTCGCAGTTGCCAAATCAATTCATTCAATAATTTATACATTGATACTCGGACACGTCGCAACCCTCCATTAACAGGTTGTGAGCCATACTTTAAGAAAGGTTGTTCTAGAGCCCTGAGGAGGGGAGTTCTCATGTTCTGTTGTTCTAGAGCCCCGAGGAGGGGAGTTCTCATGTTCTGTTGTTCTAGAGCCCTGAGGAGGGGAGTTCTCATGTTCTGTTGTTCTAGAGCCCCGAGGAGGGGAGTTCTCATGTTCTGTTGTTCTAGAGCCCTGAGGAGGGGAGTTCTCATGTTCTGTTGTTCTAGAGCCCTGAGGAGGGGAGTTCTCATGTTCTGTTGTTCTAGAGCCCTGAGGAGGGGAGTTCTCATGTTCTGTTGTTCTAGAGCCCTGAGGAGGGGAGTTCTCATGTTCTGTTGTTCTCGAGCCCTGAGGAGCAGGAGGAGGTAGATGAGGGGAGTTCTCATGTTCTGTTCTTCTAGAGCCCTGAGGAGCAGGATGAGGGGAGTTCTCATGTTCTGTTCTGTTGTTCTAGAGCCCTGAGGAGCAGAAGGAAGTAGATGAGGGTAGTTCTCATGTTCTGTTGTTCTAGAGCCCTGAGGAGCAGGAGGAGGTAGATGAGGGGAGTTCTCATGTTCTGTTGTTCTAGAGCCCTGAGGAGCAGAAGGAGATGGATGAGGGTTCTTCTCATGTTCTGTTCTGTTCTGTTCTTCTAGAGCCCTGAGGAGCAGAAGGAGATGGATGAGGGTTCTTCTCATGTTCTGTTCTGTTCTGTTCTTCTAGAGCCCTGAGGAGCAGAAGGAGCTGGATGAGGGGAGTGATGCCTCTAAGTCAGAAATCAGTCTGGTTTACGAGATAGCCCTCAAGAGGAACCTGTCTGTCTGCTTCGAGGTAAGACACGTAACATCGTCATTGTCCCTGTGTGTCTCTGACCAGTAAAACAGTCTCTAAACAGAATCACCCATACAAAACTATCACTACAACTTGTTCTTATCCAGACCTTTCACTATAATGTGTTCAATATTTAATTCATTTATTCAACTTGTATTTACCTAGGGTCACTGTCCTTCACTCTCCCTCCGTACTCATACGTTATGATAGGACTAGTTTGAAGGGCTAGCTGTCCTTGTCATTTTCATAGTAGGTAGTTTAGCCTGTTTGTCCTTCGTCCAGCCCTTCATCTTTCTTTCACCTCTCTCCCTCCTTCTCTCCATCCCTCATTACTGTACATGCCAGATGAGAGAGAGAGAGAGATACAGAGACAGAGACACAGAGAGTGAGAGACAGAGAGTGAGAGACAGAGAGAGAGAGAGACAGAGAGACAGAGAATCCTGTGGATACCCCAAT
>NC_048575.1:3755462-3765462 GCF_013265735.2 Oncorhynchus mykiss
CCAGCGATGCCATCTAAGAAACAGCACTGGTCTCATGACTGTCGTCTGAAGCTTCCCCAAACTAGGGGTCTGGTTTGAAAAATAGGGTTACAACTCTGGAAATAGAGACATCGTGCTTGGTTGGTTGAACCCTGGTATTGTCATTAACTCTGGAAATAGAGACATCGTGCTTGGTTGATTGAACCCTGGTATTGTCATTAACTTGGAAATAGAGACATTGTGCTTGGTTGGTTGAACCCTGGTATTGTCAGGAAATAGAGACACCGTGCTTGGTTGGTTGAACCCTGGTATTGTGAGGAAATAGAGACATTGTGCTTGGTTGGTTGAACCCTGGTATTGTCAGGAAATAGAGACATCGTGCTTGGTTGGTTGAACCCTGGTATTGTGAGGAAATAGAGACATTGTGCTTGGTTGGTTGAACCCTGGTATTGTCAGGAAATAGAGACATCGTGCTTGGTTGGTTGAACCCTGGTATTGTCAGGAAATAGAGACATTGTGCTTGGTTGGTTGAACCTTGGTATTGTCAGGAAATAGAGACATCGTGCTTGGTTGGTTGAACCCTGGTATTGTCAGGAAATAGAGACATCGTGCTTGGTTGGTTGAACCCTGGTATTATCAGGAAATAGAGACATTGTGCGGTCTCGTATATCAAAATGGGGTCTTATATCAAAATGGGGTCTCGTATATCAAAATGGGGTCTCGTAAGGCTATGTCATCTGTCAGACCTGAGGTGGCTATGTCACCTGTCAGACCCAACGAGGCTATGTCACCTGTCAGACCCGAGGAAGCTATGTCACCTGTCAGACCCAACGAGGCTATGTCACCTGTCAGACCCAACAAGGCTATGTCACCTGTCAGACCCGAGGAAGCTATGTCACCTGTCAGATCCAACGAGGCTATGTCACCTGTCAGACCCAAGGTGGCTATGTCACCTGTCAGACCCAACGAGGCTATGTCACCTGTCAGACCCGAGGAAGCTATGTCACCTGTCAGACCCAACGAGGCTATGTCACCTGTCAGACCCAACAAGGCTATGTCACCTGTCAGACCCGAGGAAGCTATGTCACCTGTCAGATCCAACGAGGCTATGTCACCTGTCAGACCCAAGGTGGCTATGTCACCTGTCAGACCCAACGAGGCTACGTCACCTGTCAGACCCAAGGTGGCTATGTCACCTGTCAGACCCAAGGAAGCTATGTCACCTGTCAGACCCAACGAGGCTATGTCACCTGTCAGACCCAAGGTGGCTACGTCACCTGTCAGACCCGAGGAAGCTACGTCACCTGTCAGACCCAACGAGGCTATGTCACCTGTCAGACCCGAGGAAGCTACGTCACCTGTCAGACCCAAGGTGGCTATGTCACCTGTCAGACCCAAGGTGGCTATGTCACCTGTCAGACCCAATGAGGCTACGTCACCTGTCAGACCCGAGGAAGCTACGTCACCTGTCAGACCCAACGAGGCTATGTCACCTGTCAGACCCGAGGAAGCTACGTCACCTGTCAGACCCAACGAGGCTATGTCACCTGTCAGACCCAAAGAGGCTATGTCACCTGTCAGACCCAACGAGGCTATGTCACCTGTCAGACCCAAGGTGGCTATGTCACCTGTCAGACCCAAGGTGACTATGTCACCTGTCAGACCTGAGGACGCTACGTCACCTGACAGACCTGAGGAAGCTACGTCACCTGTCAGACCTGAGGACGCTACGTCACCTGTCAGACCTGAGGACGCTACGTCACCTGTCAGACCCGAGGAGGCTACGTCACCTGTCAGACCCGAGGAAGCTACGTCACCTGTCAGACCCGAGGAAGCTACGTCACCTGTCAGACCCGAGGAAGCTACGTCACCTGTCAGACCCGAGGAAGCTACGTCACCTCTGCAGCAGGCTGCTACGTCACCTGTCCTTAGAGAACCCTAGAGAGAGCCCATCTATTCAGACGGACATGACTGTGTCACCTCACCTGCCCCTCGGCGGCCCACCACATAGAAACCCCTAACCTTAGCAACTGTATCCAAGAAAAGCCCAGTCTAAAACAGGGGAGGGGGGGACTGGGGAGGGATGTGTGACTGCTCTCCTCAGTTTCACATCTCTTGTCTCTGTGACATTGTTCAAAGCTAGAATCCTCAATTGCTACATCCACAATTTGCTTCGTTAAAGTGTCGTACCCCGTCAGAATCAGAAATATAAACTTGTTTTACTCAAATGTTTGTAAAACAATGTACGTGTTAAGAAACACTGCATAGCCTCAAAACATGTTCATAACCTCAACGTTAATATTATGGATATTCAGTCTCCATAACTCATCCCTCAGCTTTTTACTGAAACAGAAGCTGGGAGTACACTTTTTGTTTTAATTCATTATAACTTTACCGGTTGGTTATGTTACCACCTAGCCTTGTTGCTCAGCCATACCTCTTACACAGGGGGGGGAGATTGACGGAGGAGTGTATTGTTTCTCCCAGAAGCATTAGTCACATGAGGAGTCAGTTACTGAGCTCTGTCTGTCTCTCTGTCTGTCTGTCTCTCGCTCACCACCTCATATCAGGTTAGGCGGAGAAGGGCCTGAAACATGGACATTACATAACAGACTCTCTCCTTCCCCCCCGCTCCTTCCCTCCTCTACCCTCCTCTACCTCCATCCTCTACCCTCTACCTCCCTCCTCTACCTCCCTCATCCACCCTCTTCTACCCTCCTCTACCTCCCTCCTCCACCCTCCTCTACCTCCATCCTCTACCCTCCTCTACCTCCCTCCTCCACCCTCCTCTACCTTCCTCCACCCTCCTCTACCTCCCTCCACCCTCCTCTACCTCCCTCCTCTACCCTCCTCTACCCTCCTCTACCCTCTACCCTCCTTTACCTTCCTCCTCTACCCTCCTCTACCACCCTCCTCTACCCTCCTCTACCTCCCTCCTCTACCTCCATCCTCCACCCTCCTCTACCTCCCTGCTCTACCTCCATCCTCCACCATCCTCTACCTCCCTCCTCTACCTCCCTCCTCCATCCTCCTCTACCTCATCCTCTACCCTCCTCTACCTCCCTCCTCCACCCTCCTCTACCTCCATCCTCTACCCTCCTCTACCCTCTACCTCCCTCCTCCACCTCCCTCCACCCTCCTCTACCTATTTACACATGCATGGGTGGGTATGATTGTGACCACAACACATCCACACACTCACAGGGAGGCCTCTCCTTCAGATGGACAAACCTCATATTCTGTCCACATCAAATCCCCAGGTCTCCCTAGCTCATAAAACCTCATATTCTGTCCACATCAAATCCCCAGGTCTCCCTAGCTCATAAAACCTCATATTCTGTCCACATCAAATCCCCAGGTCTCCCTAGCTCATAAAACCTCATATTCTGTCCACATCAAATCCCCAGGTCTCCCTAGCTCATAAAGGACCTTGAAATGAAGAGCTTCCTCTCCTCTCTCCCCCTTCCCCAGGTCTTGAAGGAAAGCGGCCCCCCTCACATGAAGAGCTTCCTGACCCGTGTGTCAGTGGGAGAGTTCTCAGCAGAGGGCGAGGGGAACAGTAAGAAGCTGTCTAAGAAGAGGGCTGCTCTCTCCATTCTCCAGGACCTCAAGAAACTCCCCTTCACCCCGTTAGTGGAGAAACCCAAACTACACTACAAGAAACGCCCCAAGACCATCCTCAAGGTACCAGGGTTGGGGCTTGGAAATGGGCTGGGGATGGAGAGGGGGCTGGGGGTGGAGAGGGGGCTGGGGATGGAGAGGGGGCTGGGGGTGGAGACAGGAGCTGGGGATAGAGAGGGGGCTGGGGATGGAGAGGGGGTTGGGGCTTGGAAATGGGCTGGGGATGGAGAGGGGGCTGGGGGTGGAGAGGGGGCTGGGGGTGGAGACAGGGGCTGGGGATGGAGAGGGGGCTGGGGGTGGAGAGGGGGCTGGGGGTGGAGACAGGGGCTGGGGATGGAGAGGGGGCTGGGGATGGAGAGGGGGCTGGGGGTGGAGAGGGGGCTGGGGGTGGAGACAGGGGCTGGGGATGGAGAGGGGGCTGGGGGTGGAGACCGGGGCTGGGGGTGGAGACAGGGGCCGGGGAGGGAGACAAGGGCTGGGGATGGAGACGGGCTGGGGCTGGGGATGGAGACAGGGGCTGGGGGTGGAGACAGGGGCTGGGGGTGGAGAGGGGGGTGGAGAGGGGGCTGGGGGTGGAGAGGGGGCTGGGGGTGGAGACAGGGGCTGGGGATGGAGAGGGGGCCGGGGAGGGAGACAAGGGCTGGGGATGGAGACGGGGGCCGGGGAGGGAGACAAGGGCTGGGGATGGAGACGGGCTGGGGCTGGGGATGGAGACAGGGGCTGGGGGTGGAGACAGGGGCTGGGGGTGGAGAGGGGGGTGGAGAGGGGGCTGGGGGTGGAGAGGGGGCTGGGGGTGGAGACAGGGGCTGGGGATGGAGAGGGGGCCGGGGAGGGAGACAAGGGCTGGGGATGGAGACGGGCTGGGGCTGGGGATGGAGACAGGGGCTGGGGGTGGAGACAGGGGCTGGGGGTGGAGAGGGGGGTGGAGAGGGGGCTGGGGTTGGAGAGGGGGCTGGGGATGGAGAGGTGGCTGGGGATGGAGAGGTGGCTGGGGATGGAGAGGGGGCTGGGGCTGGAGACGGGCTGGGGGTGGAGAGGGGGTTGGGGGTGGAGACAGGGGCTCGGGGTGGAGAGGGGGATTGGGGTGGAGAGGTGGCTGGGGATGGAGAGGTGGCTGGGGATGGAGAGGTGGCTGGGGATGGAGATGGAGAGGGGGCTGGGGGTGGAGAGGTGGCTGGGGGTGGAGAGGGGGCTGGGGATGGAGAGGGGGTTGGGGCTTGGAAATGGGCTGGGGATGGAGAGGGGGCTGGGGGTGGAGAGGGGGCTGGGGGTGGAGAGGGGGCTGGGGGTGGAGACAGGAGCTGGGGATAGAGAGGGGGCTGGGGATGGAGAGGGGGTTGGGGCTTGGAAATGGGCTGGGGATGGAGAGGGGGCTGGGGGTGGAGAGGGGGCTGGGGGTGGAGAGGGGGCTGGGGGTGGAGACAGGGGCTGGGGATGGAGAGGGGGCTGGGGGTGGAGACAGGGGCTGGGGATGGAGAGGGGGCTGGGGATGGAGAGGGGGCTGGGGGTGGAGAGGGGGCTGGGGGTGGAGACAGGGGCTGGGGATGGAGAGGGGGCTGGGGGTGGAGACCGGGGCTGGGGGTGGAGACAGGGGCCGGGGAGGGAGACAGGGGCCGGGGAGGGAGACAAGGGCTGGGGATGGAGACGGGCTGGGGCTGGGGATGGAGACAGGGCTGGGGGTGGAGACAGGGGCTGGGGGTGGAGAGGGGGGTGGAGAGGGGGCTGGGGTTGGAGAGGGGGCTGGGGATGGAGAGGTGGCTGGGGATGGAGAGGTGGCTGGGGATGGAGAGGGGGCTGGGGCTGGAGACGGGCTGGGGGTGGAGAGGGGGTTGGGGGTGGAGACAGGGGCTCGGGGTGGAGAGGGGGATGGGGGTGGAGAGGTGGCTGGGGATGGAGAGGTGGCTGGGGATGGAGATGGAGAGGGGGCTGGGGGTGGAGAGGTGGCTGGGGATGGAGGGGGGGGCTGGGGATGGAGAGGGGGCTGGGGGTGGAGAGGGGGCTGGGGATGGAGACAGGAGCTGGGGATAGAGAGGGGGCTGGGGGTGGAGAGGGGGCTGGGGGTGGAGACAGGAGCTGGGGATAGAGAGGGGGCTGGGGATGGAGAGGGGGCTGGTGGTGGAGACAGGGGCTGGTGGTGGAGAGGGGGCTGGGGGGCTCAACCACCAAACAACCATGTAACTTTCTAAATCCAACTATTTAAAGTGCATTTCAACACTCTCTGCCCCTCAGACAGGTCCTGATTATGGCCAGGGGATGAACCCCATCAGTAGACTGGCTCAGATACAGCAGGCCAAGAAGGAGAAGGAACCGGAATACCTCTTGCTGTCTGAGAGAGGAATCCCCCGACGCAGGGAGTTCATCATGCAGGTATGGAGGGATGGTAGAGGGAGGGATAGAGATATTTATTTGCGGAGAGTATCAGATAGAGTATCATCTTGCCACCAAGATGGCATAGCAGTCAGACGTCTTTTGTCCTCGTCTTGTCGTGTCCCGTACCATCCTACTGGGGAAACTGAAACAGTCTTCACCTCTACCATCCTACTGGGGAAACTGAAACAGTCCTCACCTTCTACCATCCTACTGGGGAAACTGAAACAGTCTTCACCTTCTATCATCCTACTGGGGAAACTGAAACAGTCTTCACCTTCTACCATCCTACTGGGGAAACTGAAACAGTCTTCACCTTCTACCATCCTACTGGGGAAACTGAAACAGTCTTCACCTTCTACCATCCTACTGGGGGAAATGAAACAGTCTTCACCTTCTACCATCCTACTGGGGAAACTGAAACAGTCTTCACCTTCTACCATCCTACTGGGGAAACTGAAACAGTCTTCACCTTCTACCATCCTACTGGGGAAACTGAAACAGTCCTCACCTTCTATCATCCTACTGGGGAAACTGAAACAGTCTTCACCTTCTATCATCCTACTGGGGAAACTGAAACAGTCTTCACCTTCTATCATCCTACTGGGGAAACTGAAACAGTCTTCACCTTCTACCATCCTACTGGGGAAAATGAAACAGTCTTCACCTTCTATCATCCTACTGGGGAAACTGAAACAGTCTTCACCTTCTACCATCCTACTGGGGAAACTGAAACAGTCTTCACCTTCTACCATCCTACTGGGGAAACTGAAACAGTCTTCACCTTCTACCATCCTACTGGGGAAAATGAAACAGTCTTCACCTTCTACCATCCTACTGGGGAAACTGAAACAGTCTTCACCTTCTACCATCCTACTGGGGAAACTGAAACAGTCTTCACCTTCTACCATCCTACTGGGGGAAATGAAACAGTCTTCACCTTCTACCATCCTACTGGGGAAACTGAAACAGTCTTCACCTTCTACCATCCTACTGGGGAAACTGAAACAGTCTTCACCTTCTACCATCCTACTGGGGAAACTGAAACAGTCCTCACCTTCTATCATCCTACTGGGGAAACTGAAACAGTCTTCACCTTCTATCATCCTACTGGGGAAACTGAAACAGTCTTCACCTTCTATCATCCTACTGGGGAAACTGAAACAGTCTTCACCTTCTACCATCCTACTGGGGAAAATGAAACAGTCTTCACCTTCTATCATCCTACTGGGGAAACTGAAACAGTCTTCACCTTCTACCATCCTACTGGGGAAACTGAAACAGTCTTCACCTTCTACCATCCTACTGGGGAAACTGAAACAGTCTTCACCTTCTACCATCCTACTGGGGAAAATGAAACAGTCTTCACCTTCTATCATCCTACTGGGGAAACTGAAACAGTCTTCACCTTCTACCATCCTACTGGGGAAACTGAAACAGTCTTCACCTTCTACCATCCTACTGGGGAAACTGAAACAGTCCTCACCTTCTATCATCCTACTGGGGAAACTGAAACAGTCTTCACCTTCTATCATCCTACTGGGGAAACTGAAACAGTCTTCACCTTCTATCATCCTACTGGGGAAACTGAAACAGTCTTCACCTTCTACCATCCTACTGGGGAAAATGAAACAGTCTTCACCTTCTATCATCCTACTGGGGAAACTGAAACAGTCTTCACCTTCTACCATCCTACTGGGGAAACTGAAACAGTCTTCACCTTCTACCATCCTACTGGGGAAACTGAAACAGTCTTCACCTTCTACCATCCTACTGGGGAAAATGAAACAGTCTTCACCTTCTATCATCCTACTGGGGAAACTGAAACAGTCTTCACCTTCTATCATCCTACTGGGGAAAATGAAACAGTCTTCACCTTCTACCATCCTACTGGGGAAACTGAAACAGTCTTCACCTTCTATCATCCTACTGGGGAAATGAAACAGTCTTCACCTTCTATCATCCTACTGGGGAAAATGAAACAGTCTTCACCTTCTACCATCCTACTGGGGAAACTGAAACAGTCTTCACCTTCTACCATCCTACTGGGGAAACTGAAACAGTCTTCACCTTCTACCATCCTACTGGGGAAACTGAAACAGTCTTCACCTTCTACCATCCTACTGGGGAAACTGAAACAGTCTTCACCTTCTACCATCCTACTGGGGAAACTGAAACAGTCTTCACCTTCTATCATCCCACAATAGGTGAATGATATGTAGATTAATCTCGATTGGTGTCTAAGTCATTATAGAGAAAGAGGTTGATAAATATATATATATATACACTGCTCAAAAAAATAAAGGGAACACTTAAACAACACAATGTAACTCCAAGTCAATCACACTTCTGTGAAATCAAACTGTCCACTTTGGAAGCAACACTGATTGACAATAAATGTCACATGCTGTTGTGCAAATGGAATAGACAACAGGTGGAAATTATTGGCAATTATCAAGACACCCCCAATAAAGGAGTGGTTCTGCAGCCCTCCATGTGCTCGCCAGAGGTAGCCTGACTGCCATTAGGTACCGAGATGAGATCCTCAGACCCCTTGTGATACCATATGCTGGTGCGGTTGGCCCTGGGTTCCTCCTAATGCAAGACAATGCTAGACCTCATGTGGCTGGAGTGTGTCAGCAGTTCCTGCAAGAGGAAGGCATTGATGCTATGGACTGGCCCGCCTGTTCCCCAGACCTGAATCCAATTCAGCACATCTGGGACATCATGTCTCGCTCCATCCACCAACGCCACGTTGCACCACAGACTGTCCAGGAGTTGGCGGATGCTTTAGTCCAGGTCTGGGAGGAGATCCCTCAGGAGACCATCCGCCACCTCATCAGGAGCATGCCCAGGCGTTGTAGGGAGGTCATACAGGCACATGGAGGCCACACACACTCCTGAGCCTCATTTTGACTTGTTTTAAGGACATTACATCAAAGTTGGATCAGCCTGTAGTGTGGTTTTCCACTTTAATTTTGAGTGTGACTCCAAATCCAGACCTCCATGGGTTGGTAAATTTGATTTCCATTGATAATTTTTGTGTGATTTTGTTGTCAGCACATTCAATTATGTAAAGAAACAAGTATTTAATAAGAATATTTAATTCATTCAGATCTAGGATGTGTTATTTTAGTGTCCCCTTTATTTTTTTGAGCAGTGTATGTATTGGCTGGAGTAGCCTAGAGATGCTAACCAGCTATAGCGAGTCAAACGCTCCCCAAAACATTTCAGCGAGCAAGCCTTTTTAATTGACTTGGCCCGGGTATCCTGGAAGGATATTGACCTCATCCCAGTAGAGGATGCCTGGTTATTCTTTAAAAGTGCTTTCCTCACCATCTTAAATAAACATGCCCCATTCACAAAATGTAGAACCAGGAACAGATATAGCCCTTGGTTCACTCCAGACTTGACTGCCCTTGACCAGCACAAAAACATCCTGTGGCGTTCTGCATTAGCATCGAACAGCCCCCGTGATATGCAGCTTTTCAGTGAAGCTAGAAACCATTATACACAGGCAGTTAGAAAAGCCAAGGCTAGCTTTTTCAAGCAGAAATTTGCTTCCTGCAACACTAACTCAAAAAAGTTCTGGGACACTGTAAAGTCCATGGAGAATAAGAACACCTCCTCCCAGCTGCCTACTGCACTGAGGCTAGGACACACTGTCACCACTGATTAATCCACTATAATTGAGAATTTCAATAAGCATTTTTCTACGGCTGGCCATGCTTTCCACCTGGCTACCCCAACCCCGGTCAACAGCACAGCACCCCCCCACAGCAACTCGCCCAAGCCTTCCCCATTTCTCCTTCTCCCAAATCCAGTCAGCTGATGTCTTGAAAGAGCTTCAAAATCTGGACCCCTACAAATCATCCGGGCTAGACAATCTGGACCCTTTCTTTCTAAAATTATCTGCCGAAATTGTTGCCACCCCTATTACTAGCCTGTTCAAACTCTCTTCTCGTCTGAGATTCCCAAAGATTGGAAAGCAGCTGCGGTCATTCCCCTCTTCAAAGGGGGGGACACTCTTGAC
>NC_048575.1:3770462-3835462 GCF_013265735.2 Oncorhynchus mykiss
TATCTGGTGAAAACACATAGACAGGAACAATCACCCACAAACACACAGTGAAACCCAGGCTACCTAAATATGGTTCCCAATCAGAGACAATGACGAACACCTGCCTCTGACTGAGAACCATATCAGGCTGAACATAGAAATAGACAAACAAGACATGAAACATAGAATGCCCACTCAGATCACACCCTGACCAATCAAAACATAGAAAATACAAAGTAAACTATGATCAGGGCGTGACAGTACCCCCCCCCCAAGGTGCGGACTCCGGCCGCAAAACCTGAACCTATAGGGGAGGGTCTGGGTGGGCATCTGTCCGCGGTGGCGGCTCTGGCGCTGGACGTGGACCCCACTCCATGACAGTTTTAATCCCCCTCCTAAACGTCCCTAAATAGGTTACCCACCACAATGATAACATGGGACAGAGGGACAGCTCGGGACAGAGGTAACTCGGGACAGATGGGTAGCTCAGCCCTGAGAGGAAGCTCAGCACTGAGAAGAAGCTCAGCACTGAGAAGAAGCTCAGCACTGAGAAGAAGCTCAGCACTGAGAAGAAGCTCAGCACTGAGAAGAAGCTCAGCACTGAGAAGAAGCTCAGGCAGGTGGTTAGATCCGGCAGATCCTGGCTGGCTGGCGGTTCTGGAAGATCCTGGCTGACTGGCGGATCCGGAAGATCCTGGCTGACTGGCGGATCTGGGAGAATCTGGACGACTGGCAGATCTGGGAGAATCTGGACGACTGGCAGATCTGGGAGAATCTGGACGACTGGCAGATCTGGGAGAATCTGGCCGACTGGCAGATCTGGAAGAGTCTGGTCGACTGGCAGATCTGGAAGAGTCTGGTCGACTGGCAGATCTGGAAGAGTCTGGACGACTGGCAGATCTGGAAGAGTCTGGACGACTGGCAGATCTGGAAGAGTCTGGACGACTGGCAGATCTGGAAGAGTCTGGACGACTGGCAGATCTGGAAGAGTCTGGACGACTGGCAGATCTGGAAGAGTCTGGACGACTGGCAGATCTGGAAGAGTCTGGACGACTGGCAGATCTGGAAGAGTCTGGACGACTGGCAGATCTGGAAGAGTCTGGTCGACTGGCAGATCTGGAAGAGTCTGGTCGACTGGCAAATCTGGAAGAGTCTGGACGACTGGCAGATCTGGAAGAGTCTGGACGACTGGCAGATCTGGAAGAGACTGGTCGACACAGACTGGCTGCTCTGGCTGCTCCATGCTGACTGACAGCTCTGGCTGCTCCATGCTGGCAGACTGCTCTGGCTGCTCCATGATGACTGGTAGCTCTGGCTGCTCCATGCTGACTGGCTGCTCCATGCTGACTGGCAGCTCTGGCCGCTCCATGCTGACTGGCTGCTCTGGCTGCTCCATGCTGACTGGCTGCTCCATGCTGACTGGCTGCTCCATGCTGACTGGCGGCCCTGGCTGCTCCATGCTGACTGGCGGCCCTGGCTGCTCCATGCTGACTGGCGGCCCTGGCTGCTCCATGCTGACTGGCGGCCCTGGCTGCTCCATGCTAACTGGCAGCTCTGGCGGCTCCTTGCAGACTGGCAGCTCTGGCGGCTCCTTGCAGACTGGCAGCTTTGGCGGCATCCTGCAGACTGGCAGCTCTGGCGGCTCCTTGCAGACTGGCAGCTCCATGCAGACTGGCAGCTCCTTGCAGACTGGCAGCTCCTTGCAGACTGGCAGCTCTATGCTAACTGGCAGCTCTATGCTAACTGGCAGCTCTATGCTAACTGGCAGCTCTATGCTACCTGGCAGCTCTATGCTAACTGGCAGTTCTGAACAGGCGGGAGACTCCGACAGCGCTGAAGAGAAGGGAGGCTCCGACAGCGCTGGACAGGCGAGGCGCACTATAGGCCTGATGCGTGGTGCTGGCACTGGTGGTACTGGGCCGAGGACACGCACAGGAAGCCTAGTGCGGGGAGCTGCTACCAGAGGGCTGGGGTGTGGAGGTGGTACTGGAAAAACCGGACCGTGCAGGCGCACTGGAGCTCTTGAGCACCGAGCCTGCCCAACCTTACCTGGTTGAATGCTCACGGTCGCCCTGCCAGTGCGGCGAGGTGGAATAGCCCGCACTGGACTATGCAGGCGAACCGGAGACACCGAGCGCAAGGCTGGTGCCATGTAAACCGGCCCAAGGAGACGCACTGGGGACCAGCTGCGTAGAGCCGGCTTCATGGCATTAGGCTCGACGCTCAATCTAGCCCGGCAGACACGCGGAGCTGGAATATACCGCACCGGGCTATGCACCCGCACTGGAGACACCGTGCGCACCACTGCATAACACGGTGCCTGTCCGGTCTCTCTAGCCCCCCGGTAAGCACAGGGAGTCTGCCCAGGTCTCCTACCTGGCGTAGCCATACTCCCTGTTAGCCCCCCCCCAAGAAATTTTTGGGGCTGCTTCTCAAGCTTCCATCCGCTACGTCGTGCTGCCTCCTCATATCTGCGCCTCTCCGCTTTCGCCGCCTCCAGTTCTTCTTTGGGGCGGCGATATTCTCCTGGCTGAGCCCAGGGTCCTCTTCCTTCTAATTCGTCCTCCCATGTCCATACCTCCTCTTTGGGCTGCTCCTTTGGGCGGCTACACTCCCCTGGTTTAGCCCAGGGTCCTCTCCCGTCGAGGATTTCCTCCCATGTCCAGAAATCCTTATTGCGCGTCTCCTCGCGCTGCTCCTGCCTGTTGACACGCTGCTTGGTCCTTTTGTGGTGGGTGATTCTGTAACGGTTTTCTGTATGTGAAGGAGAGTCGGACCAAAATGCAGCGTGTCGATTGCGATTCATGTTTAATGAAAAAACGTAAAACACGAATCAGTACAAAAACAATAAACGTAACGAAAACCTAAACAGCCTATCTGGTGAAAACACATAGACAGGAACAATCACCCACAAACACACAGTGAAACCCAGGCTACCTAAATATGGTTCCCAATCAGAGACAATGACGAACACCTGCCTCTGACTGAGAACCATATCAGGCTGAACATAGAAATAGACAAACAAGACATGAAACATAGAATGCCCACTCAGATCACACCCTGACCAATCAAAACATAGAAAATACAAAGTAAACTATGATCAGGGCGTGACATCTCTCTACTATTATTCTGACATTTCACATTCTTAAATTTAAGTGGTGATCCTAACTGACCTCAAACAGGGAATTTTTACAAGGATTAAATATCAGGAATTGTGAAAAACTGAGTTTAAATGTTTTTGGCTACGGTGTATGTAAACTTCTGACTTCAACTGTAACTCGCTTTGCCTTTGGTTCAGTGAAGACATGTTGTGAAAACACATCCAAGTCACAGGAAATAAACCTGCTTTATGTCTCAAGAAAAATCTGGCCGTTGTTCAAGTACTCACTTCATTCAATATGAAAACAGGCTGAAGTTCCTTTCATCCCCAAGTCTTCCTTACAACCTTTACTTGATTATGCTTCATTGATCTCTCCGATTGACTAATCGATCAGAACAATGATTTTATAACGAGGAGAAGGTTACAGTAGAGTTGTGGGGACTCAATGAGTAACGTGCATACCAAATGGTACCCTATTCCCAATGTAGTGCACTACTTTAGACCAGAGCCCACAGAGAGACCCATAGAGTTCTGGTCAAAAGTAGTGCACTACTTTAGACCAGAGCCCACAGAGAGACCCATAGAGTTCTGGTCAAAAGTTGTGCACTATATAGGGAATAGGGTACCATTTGGCATGCATATGACTCTGAATACCACACTGACCCTAATATAATACTGTAATCACATAACATCACATGGAAATGACAAGATTACGTTAAAAATGACAAGGTTGGGTTCTAAAAAGGTTATTCCTGCGTCAATGTCCCGTATAAACTGATGTACTACTAGGACAACGTGCGCTGTGTGACGGAAATTATTATCTATTCATGAAGCCGTTCACTCTGTCCTGACTGGGTTCACTCTGTCCTGACTGGGTTCACTCTGTCCTGACTGGGTTCACTCTGTCCTGGCTGGGTTCACTCTGTCCTGACTGAGAGCACTGGGTTCACTCTGTCCTGGCTGGGTTCACTCTGTCCTGACTGAGAGCACTGGGTTCACTCTGTCCTGACTGGGTTCACTCTGTCCTGACTGAGAGCACTGGGTTCACTCTGTCCTGACTGAGAGCACTGGGTTCACTCTGTCCTGACTGAGAGCACTGGGTTCACTCTGTCCTGACTGGGTTCACTCTGTCCTGACTGAGAGCACTGTGTTCACTCTGTCCTGACTGAGAGCACTAGGTCCACTCTGTCCTGACTGGGTTCACTCTGTCCTGACTGAGAGCACTAGGTTCACTCTGTCCTGACTGGGTTCACTCTGTCCTGACTGGGTTCACTCTGTCCTGACTGAGAGCACTAGGTTCACTCTGTCCTGACTGAGAGCACTAGGTTCACTCTGTCCTGACTGAGAGCACTAGGTTCACTCTGTCCTGACTGAGAGCACTAGGTTCACTCTGTCCTGACTGAGAGCACTAGGTTCACTCTGTCCTGACTGAGAGCACTAGGTTCACTCTGTCCTGACTGAGAGCACTAGGTTCACTCTGTCCTGACTGAGAGCACTAGGTTCACTCTGTCCTGGCTGAGAGCACTAGGTTCACTCTGTCCTGACTGAGAGCACTAGGTTCACTCTGTCCTGGCTGAGAGCACTAGGTTCACTCTGTCCTGACTGAGAGCACTAGGTTCACTCTGTCCTGACTGAGAGCACTAGGTTCACTCTGTCCTGACTGAGAGCACTAGGTTCCCTCTGTCCTGACTGAGAGCACAGGGTTCACTCTGTCCTGGCTTGTTAGTCTAGTTTAACCCATCTATTTACCTTGAGTCTGATGGATTGTTAGCGACAGAGATAGTTTTTTAAAATTTTTGATATCATTGAATTATTGGATCATCAATAAAGTCATTATATTAGGTGTTTGTTGTCAGGTAATTGTGTGATTTATTTAAAGCTTCCTTCAGAGCTACTTGAAACACTCAAAGCCCCCGTTGTAGACTGTTGTTAAGCCTCTTGAGGTAGACAGGCAGTGCACTGAAGGGTTGTGTTCTAAAGTCCACCCTATTCCCTATTTAGTGCACGAGTTGTGACCAGTGTTCTGGTCAAAAGTAGTGCACTATCTAGGGAATAGCTTGCCATTTCGGACTAAGCCTGACACTTGTTTGTCTGTCACTGCTACTGAGGTTCTGGAATGTTGTTAGTCCTCTGTGTCAGTCTGTTTGCTTAAAGTGACCAAAACATATTTATATATTTATCCATCTTGTTTTACTAATGAAGTGTTGAAATGAAATGTTGATGTGAACATTTAGATAGATCAAATCTACGCAGTTTAATCAAAATGGCCAGTAGTGGTAGTAGTAGTGGCTCCCAACAGAGTTACAAGGGATGCAAAATTCTCTGGTTTTTCTAGAAATCTGTGGCCTGCTATATCAAGCAGGCAGACGGGCATCGAGACATTCACTTTGTGTTCGAGTGAGTTTTAAAATGGGCTAATTGGTGACCTAAGAGACTTTGAGCGTGGTGTGATCGTCTCTGCCAGGCGCGACCGTTTTCCAGTATCTCAGAAACGCTCGAACTCCTGGGCTTTTAACGCGCGACGGTGTCTAGGGTTTACCGAGAATGGTGCGACAAACCAACAAACAACATCCCGTCAGCGCCAGTCCTGTGGGAGGCAAACAGCTCGTTGATGAGAGACGTCGAAGGAGAACGGCAAGATTGGTGCAAGCTAACAGGCGGGCCACAAACTGGAAAATAACAGGGCAGTACAACAGTGGTGTGCAGAACGGCATCTCAGAACACACATCTCGTCAGTTCTTGTGCTGCCTGTCCCAGACATCACTAGGGACGTGCTACCTGTCCCAGACATCACTAGGGACGTGCTACCTGTCCCAGACAGCACTAGGGACATGCTACCTGTCCCAGACATCACTAGGGACGTGCTACCTGTCCCAGACAGCACTAGGGACGTGCTACCTGTCCCAGACATCACTAGGGACGTGCTACCTGTCCCAGACATCACTAGGGACGTGCTACCTGTCCCAGACATCACTAGGGACGTGCTACCTGTCCCAGACATCACTAGGGACGTGCTACCTGTCCCAGACAGCACTAGGGACATGCTACCTGTCCCAGACAGCACTAGGGACGTGCTACCTGTCCCAGACAGCGCTAGGGATGTGCTACTTGTCCCAGACATCACTAGGGACATGCTACCTGTCCCAGACAGCACTAGGGACGTGCTACCTGTCCCAGACAGCACTAGGGACATGCTACCTGTCCCAGACAGCACTAGGGACATGCTACCTGTCCCATACAGCACTATGGACATGCTACCTGTCCCAGACATCACTAGGGACGTGCTACCTGTCCCAGACATCACTAGGGACGTGCTACCTGTCCCAGACAGCACTAGGGACGTGCTACCTGTCCCAGACAGCAGCAGGGGCGTGCTACCTGTCCCAGACAGCACTAGGGACGTGCTACCTGTCACAGACAGCACTAGGGACGTGCTACCTGTCCCAGACAGCACTAGGGACGTGCTACCTGTCCCAGACCTTCAACTCTCTAGAGACAGCAGGAGTGGTAGAGATACTCTTAATGATCAGCTATGAAAAGCCAACTGACATTTACTCCTGAGGTGCTGACTTGCTGCACCCTCGACAACTACTGTGATTATTATTATTTGACCATGCTGGTCATTTATGAACATTTTAACATCTTGGCCATGTTCTGTTATAATCTCCACCCGCCACAGCCAGAAGAGGACTGGCCACCCCTCATAGCCTGGTTCCTCTCTAGGTTTCTTCCTAGGTTTTGGCCTTTCTAGGGAGTTTTTCCTAGCCACTGTGCTTCTACACCTGCATTGCTTGCTGTTGGGGTTTTAGGCTGGGTTTCTCTACAGCACTTTGAGATATCAGCTGATGTACGAAGGGCTATATAAATGGATTTGATTTGATCTGGTCACGGATTGGGTATTTCAGTAGACGACCACACCGGGTTCCTATCAGCTAAAAACAAGAACAAGAGGCTACAGTGGACACGTGATCGTCAACACTGGCAGAACAATGCCTGGTCCAACGAATCCCGGTTCCTGTTGCGTCGTACTGATGGCAGAATCAGGATCTGGAAGAACAATGCCTGGTCCGACGAATCCCGGTTCCTGTTGCGTCGTACTGATGGCAGAATCAGGATCTGGAAGAACGATGCCTGGTCCGACGAATCCCGGTTCCTGTTGCGTCGTACTGATGGCAGAATCAGGATCTGGAAGAACGATGCCTGGTCCGACGAATCCCGGTTCCTTTTGCGTCGTACTGATGGCAGAAGCAGGATCTGGAAGAACGATGCCTGGTCCGACGAATCCCGGTTCCTGTTGCGTCGTACTGATGGCAGAATCAGGATCTGGAAGAACGATGCCTGGTCCGACGAATCCCGGTTCCTGTTGCGTCGTACTGATGACAGAATCAGGATCTGGAAGAACAATGCCTGGTCCGACGAATCCCGGTTCCTGTTGCGTTGTACTGATGGCAGAATCAGGATCTGGAAGAACACTGCCTGGTCCGACGAATCCCGGTTCCTGTTGCGTCGTACTGATGGCAGAATCAGGATCTGGAAGAACGATGCCTGGTCCGATGAATCCCGGTTCCTGTTGCGTCGTACTGATGGCAGAATCAGGATCTGGAAGAACGATGCCTGGTCCGACGAATCCCGGTTCCTGTTGCGTCGTACTGATGGCAGAATCAGGATCTGGAAGAACGATGCCTGGTCCGACGAATCCCGGTTCCTGTTGCGTCGTACTGATGGCAGAATCAGGATCTGGAAGAACTATGCCTGGTCCGACGAATCCCGGTTCCTGTTGCGTCGTACTGATGGCAGAATCAGGATCTGGAAGAACACTGCCTGGTCCGACGAATCCCGGTTCCTGTTGCGTCGTACTGATGGCAGAATCAGGATCTGGAAGAACAATGCCTGGTCCGACGAATCCCGGTTCCTGTTGCGTCGTACTGATGGCAGAATCAGGATCTGGAAGAACTCTTAAGCGGCATGAGTTCATGACCCCATCCTGCCTGGTGTCAACGGTACAGGCTGGTGGTGTAATGGTGTGGAGAATGTTTTCCTGGTACACATTAGGTCCCTTGTTACCAATTGAGCAGTAGCCCAAAGATTTTGGGCTGTTCTGGAGGCAAAGGGGGGGGGGTTTGACCCGGTACTAGATGGGTGTACCTAATAAACTTGGTATATTGAAAATGTAGTCCTCTGTAATATATATAATAGGAAATGTAGTCCTCTATAATATATAATAGGAAATGTAGTCCTCTATAATATATAATAGGAAATGTAGTCCTCTGTAATATAATAGGAAATGTAGTCCTCTGTAGTATATTATAGGAAATGTAGTCCTCTGTAGTATACAGTAGGAAATGTAGTCCTCTGTAGTATACAGTAGGAAATGTAGTCCTCTATAATATATAATAGGAAATGTAGTCCTCTGTAATATAATAGGAAATGTAGTCCTCTGTAGTATACAGTAGGAAATGTAGTCCTCTATAATATATAATAGGAAATGTAGTTCTCTGTAATATATAGTAGGAAATGTAGTCCTCTGTAGTATACAGTAGGAAATGTAGTCCTCTGTAGTATATTATAGGAAATGTAGTCCTCTGTAGTATACAGTAGGAAATGTAGTCCTCTATAATATATAATAGGAAATGTAGTCCTCTATAATATATAATAGGAAATGTAGTCCTCTGTAATATAATAGGAAATGTAGTCCTCTGTAGTATACAGTAGGAAATGTAGTCCTCTATAATATATAATAGGAAATGTAGTCATCTGCAGTGTATTATAGGAAATGTAGTCCTCTATAATATATAATAGGAAATGTAGTCCTCTGTAATATAATAGGAAATGTAGTCCTCTGTAGTATATTATAGGAAATGTAGTCCTCTGTAGTATACAGTAAGAAATGTAGTCCTCTGTAGTATATTATAGGAAATGTAGTCCTCTGTAGTATATAATAGGAAATGTAGTCCTCTATAATATATAATAGGAAATGTAGTCCTCTGTAATATAATAGGAAATGTAGTCCTCTGTAGTATATTATAGGAAATGTAGTCCTCTGTAGTATACAGTAGGAAATGTAGTCCTCCAAAATATATAATAGGAAATGTAGTCATCTGCAGTGTATTATAGGAAATGTAGTCCTCTGTAGTATATTATAGGAAATGTAGTCCTCTGTAGTATACAGTAGGAAATGTAGTCCTCTGTAGTATACAGTAGGAAATGTAGTCCTCTGTAGTATATTATAGGAAATGTAGTCCTCTGTAGTATATTATAAGAAATGTAGTCCTCTGTAGTATACAGTAGGAAATGTAGTCCTCTGTAGTATATTATAGGAAATGTAGTCCTCTATAATATATAATAGGAAATGTAGTCCTCTGTAATATATAGTAGGAAATGTAGTCCTCTGTAGTATATTATAAGAAATGTAGTCCTCTATAATATATAATAGGAAATGTAGTCCTCTGTAGTATATTATAAGAAATGTAGTCCTCTATAATATATAATAGGAAATGTAGTCCTCTGTAGTATACAGTAGGAAATGTAGTCCTCTGTAGTATACAGTAGGAAATGTAGTCCTCTATAATATATAATAGGAAATGTAGTCCTCTGTAATATATAGTAGGAAATGTAGTCCTCTGTAGTATATAATAGGAAATGTAGTCCTCTGTAGTATATAATAGGAAATGTAGTCCTCTGTAGTATATTATAAGAAATGTAGTCCTCTATAATATATAATAGGAAATGTAGTCCTCTGTAATATATAGTAGGAAATGTAGTCCTCTGTAGTATATAATAGGAAATGTAGTTCTCTGTAATATATAATAGGAAATGTAGTCCTCTGTGGTATACAGTAGGAGAACACACAACGTCTCATGAAGGTACTGCTGTCTGTCTGTGTGTTGTCTGTGCAGGTGAAGGTGTGTGGCGAGGTAGCCACGGGAACAGGGCCAAATAAGAAGGTGGCGAAGCGGAATGCTGCCGAGGCCATGCTACTGCAGCTGGGATACAAGGCCTCCACCTGCCCACAGAGCCCTACTGAGGTTATAACACATTATAACCCCTCTTTAAAATATATCACACCTCTATCACTCCTCTATATCATCTATCACTCCTCTATATCATATATCACTCCTCTATATCATCTATCACTCCTCTATATCATCTATCACTCCTCTATATAATCTATCACTCCTCTATATCATCTATCACTCCTCTATATCATCTATCACTCCTCTATATCATCTATCACTCCTCTATATCATTTATCACTCCTCTATATCATCTATCACTCCTCTATATCATTTATCACTCCTCTATATCATCTATCACTCCTCTATATCATCTATCACTCCTCTATATCATCTATCACTCCTCTATATCATCTATCACTCCTCTATATCATCTATCACTCCTCTATATCATCTCACTCCTCTATATCATCTATCACTCCTCTATATCATCTATCACTCCTCTATATCATCTCACTCCTCTATATCATCTATCACACCTCTAACATCTATAAAATCTAAAACACATCTATAATATCTATAACATCTATAGTATATAACATCTATAATATTGAAAACACATCTATAATATCTATAACATCTATAACATCTAACATCATCTATCACTCCTCTATATCATCTATCACTCCTCTTTATCATCTATCACACCTCTGTATCATCTATCACTCCTCTATATCATCTATCACTCCTCTATATCATCTATCACACCTCTATATCATCTATCACTCCTCTATATCATCTATCACTCCTCTATATCATCTATCACTCCTCTATATCATCTATCACTCCTCTATATCATCTATCACTCCTCTATATCATCTATCACTCCTCTATATCATCTATCACTCCTCTATATCATCTATCACACCTCTAACATCTATAAAATCTAAAAACACATCTTTAATATCTATAACATCTATAATATATAACATCTATAATATTGAAAACGCATCTATAATATATATAACATCTATAACATCTAACATAATCTATAACACATATATAACATCTATAACGTATAACATCTAAAACGTCCATAACATCTAACATCTATAACACATCTATATCATCTAACATCTATAACATCTATAACACATCTATATCATCTATCACACATCTATAACATCTATAACACATCTATGACATCTATAACACATCTACCATCTATAACACATCTATAACATCTATAATACATCTATAAAATAACACATATATAACATCTATAACACATCTATAACATAACACATCTATAACATCTATAAAATAACACATCTTTAACATCTATAACACATCTATAACATATATAACACATCTACCATCTATAACACATCTACCATCTATAACACATTTATAACATATATAACACATCTAACATCTATAACACATCTATAACATCTATAACATATATAACACATCTAACATCTATAACACATCTATAACATAACACATCTATAACATCTATAACGCATCTATAAAATATAACATCTATAACACATCTATAACATAACACATCTATAACATCTATAACATATATAACACATCTAACATCTATAACATATATAACACATCTAACATCTATAACACATCTATAACATAACACATCTATAACATCTATAACACATCTATAACATATAACATCTATAACACATCTATAACATCTATAACACATCTATAACATCTATAACACATCTATAACATATAACATCTATAACACATATATAACATCTATAACATATAACATCTATAACACATATATAACACATCTATAACATAACACATCTATAACATCTATAACACATCTATAACATCTATAACACATATATAACATTTATAACACATCTATAACATAACACATCTAACATCTATAACACACCTATAACATATATAACACATCTAAAACATATGTAACACATCTATAACATCTATAACACATCTATAACATCTATAACACATCTACCATCTATAACACATCTATAACATGTATAACACATCTAACATCTATAACACGTCTATAACATCTATAACACATCTATAACATCTATAACACATCTAACATCTATAACACGTCTATAACATCTATAACACATCTATAACATCTATAACACATCTAACATCTATAACACATCTAACATCTATAACACATCTAACATCTATAACACGTCTAACATATATAACACATCTAACAATCATGACACATCTGTAACATCTAAAACACCTATAACATATATAACATCTATAATACATCTAACATCTATAACATCTAACATCTATAACACATCTATAACATATATAACATCTAATATCTAACATAATCTATAACATCTAACATCTATAACACATCTATAACATATATAACATCTAATATCTAACATAATCTATAACATCTAACGTCTATAACACATCTATAACATATATAACACATCTATGACATCTATAACACATCTAACATCTATAACACATCTAACATTGATAACACATCCAGCATCTATAACACATCTAACATCTATAACACATCTATAACACATCTATAACATTTAACATCTATAACACATCTAACATCTATAGCACATATATAACTCATCTATAACATCTATAACACATCTAACATCTATAACACATCTAACATCTATTACATCTATAACACATCTATAATATATCTATATAATATCTATAACATCTATAACACATCTAACATCTATAGCACATATATAACTCATCTATAACATCTATAACACATCTAACATCTATTACATCTATAACATCTATAACACATCTAACATCTATAACACATCTATAACACCTAACATCTAAACACATCTATAATATATCTATAACATCTATAATATCTATAACATCTATAACATCTATAATATCTATAACACAGCTATAGTATCTATAACACATCTATAACTTCTAAACACATAATATCAATACATCTATATCTATAAATCTATAACATATCTATATTATCAAATGTATAATATCTATAACATCTATAATATCTAAAACACATCTAATATCTATTACACATCTATGATATCTATAACATCTATAATATCTAAAACACATCTAATATCTATAACACATCTATAATATCTATAACGCATCTATAACATCTATAATATCTAAAACACATCTAATATCTATAACACATCTATAATATCTATAACGCATCTATAACATCTATATCATCTATAACATCTAACATCTATATCATCTATACCATCTATAACATTAACATCTATAACACATCTATAACATCTAACATATATAACATCTATAACATCTAACAGCTATAACATCTATAACATCTATACCATCTATACCATCTATAACATCTAACATCTATAACATCTAACATCTATAACATCTAACATCTATAACATCTAACATCTATAACATCTAACATATATACCATCTATAACATCTATAACATCTATACCATCTATAACATCTAACATCTATAACATCTAACATCTATACCATCTATAACATCTAACATCTATAACACATCTATAACATCTGGCTCACATCTATAACATCTAACATCTATAACATCTATAACAGCTATACCATCTATAACTTCTAACTCCTCTTTAAACATTACTTCAGCTGGGATTCAAGGCCTCCACCTGCCCTCCTAACAGATGTATAACATGTTTACACATGTTTATAACACATTTATAAACATACATAAAGCTCCTGAGGACTCTGAAACACTGCTTACAAAAGAGACTACTGCAAACGCGTAGCTGGCTTCTGAAACATTCATTCCTTATGACTTCTTGTGTATATAATGGGATGATGTCTGTGTGAATATATTCTGCTCTGTTGAGTAGCTCATCCTCAGCCCTCGCTCTCTCTCTCTCTCGCTCTCGCTCTCCCTCTCTCCCTCTCTCTCTCTCTCTCGCGTTCTCTCTCGCTCTCTCTCTCTCTCTCTCTCTCTCTCTCTCTCTCTCTCTCTCTCCCGCTCCCTCTCCCTCTCCCTCTCTCTCTCTCTCTCTCTCTCTATCTCTCTCCAGCTCCTAACACCTCTGTGTTAATGAGCTTGTACACTAAAGACCAGCCCTTGGTTTATCCCCCAGACAGATCATCACAGTACATAGCCACCGTCTTGCCACCGTAACTCATTTCTCAGTTATCTTAGGCAGAACAGTTTGAAGGAATGTGTTAATCATTGGTTTGACAGCTGAAGAGATGTCTTTTCATGTAACTCAGTCAACTCACAGATAATCTCTGTGTAACTCAGTCAACACACAGATCTTCTCTGTCTAACTCAGTCAGTCAACACACAGATCTTCTCTGTGTAACTCAGTCAACACACAGATCTTCTCTGTGTAACTCAGTCAACACACAGATCATCTTGACTTAATTTGTCTGTATCTCTGTTACAGAAGTCCCATCTCCAGACCAGTGCTATGTAACTTGACAACCACACAGGGCCTCAGACACACACAGATAAAATAACACAGATAAATTAAACCATTCAATTGAAGGTAAAGTGGACACTCACATCGCCCCCTACGTCAGTGTTTGGCTATAAGACAGACAGTTAGTTAGTCCGTCCAGCGTTTTTTCTTAGTTTCCGAACCATCGTTTCGTTGTAGTGGGAAGGAGCTTGCCTGACATGCGTGCAAAATCTTTTGTGTTAAATCCGTCTTCTCCTCTCCTTTCTCTCAATGCTTACATATCTCTTTTCCCTCCAACTCTCTCTCTCTCTCTCTCTCTTCGTCTGACGCGGCTCTACAGATGGACGACAAAGGCTGGAACGGACAAAAGACGGCTTTTAACGAAACTACGACTAACAGTGAGTATCCTGCGCTTCATTCCCTCTCTCCCTCCTTCTTGCAGGTGGTTTAGCCTCAGTGATGGCCCTCTGTTTAATCTCAGTGACTGGACAATGGGGGAGTGACTGTCAGCTCAATGTGCAGTGTGTCTGTGTGGGGAGCCTGCAAATACAGCTCTATTCACCCAGGGCTTATAGACCTGCCTGGTGAGGAACTGCCTCTCCCTGGGGGCCTGCCTGGTGAGGAACTGCCTCTCCCTGAGGGCCTGCCTGGTGAAGAGCTGCCTCTCCCTGGGGGCCTGCCTGGTGAGGAGCTGCCTCTCCCTGGAGGCCTGCCTGGTGAGGAGCTGCCTCTCCCCGGAGGCCTGCCTGGTGAGGAACTGCCTCTCCCTGGAGGCCTGCCTGGTGAGGAGCTGCCTGTCCCTGGAGGCCTGCCTGGTGAGGAGCTGCCTCTCCCTGGAGGCCTGACTGGTGAGGAGCTGCCTCTCCCTGGAGGCCTGCCTGGTGAGGAGCTGCCTCTCCCCGGAGGCCTGCCTGGTAGGGAGCTGCCTCTCCCTGGAGGCCTGCCTGGTGAGGAGCTGCCTCTCCCTGGAGGCCTGCCTGGTGAGGAGCTGCCTCTCCCTGGGGGCCTGCCTGGTGAGGAGCTGCCTCTCCCTGGAGGCCTGCCTGGTGAGGAGCTGCCTCTGTTTGTTGGGTAATTGAATGCCTGTGTTCTGTATTACTCCTGACTAATGGAGGCCCTGGGCAGTAGGACGACTAGCTGTCGTTACTCCTGACTAATGGAGGCCCTGGGCAGTAGGACGACAAGCTGTCATTACTCCTGACTAATGGAGGCTCTGGGCAGTAGGACGACTCAAACTAGCTGTCGTTACTCCTGACTAATGGAGGCTCTGGGCAGTAGGACGACTAGCTGTCGTTACTCCTGACTAATGGAGGCCCTGGGCAGTAGGACGACTAGCTGTCGTTACTCCTGACTAATGGAGGCTCTGGGCAGTAGGACGACTCAAACTAGCTGTCGTTACTCCTGACTAATGGAGGCTCTGGGCAGTAGGACGACTCAAACTAGCTGTCGTTACTCCTGACTAATGGAGGCTCTGGGCAGTAGGACGACTAGCTGTCATTACTCCTGACTAATGGAGGCTCTGGGCAGTAGGACGACTCAAACTAGCTGTCGTTACTCCTGACTAATGGAGGCTCTGGGCTGTAGGACGACTCAAACTAGCTGTCGTTACTCCTGACTAATGGAGGCTCTGGGCAGTAGGACGACTCAAACTAGCTGTCGTTACTCCTGACTAATGGAGGCTCTGGGCAGTAGGACGACTCAAACTAGCTGTCGTTACTCCTGACTAATGGAGGCTCTGGGCAGTAGGACGACTCAAACTAGCTGTCGTTACTCCTGACTAATGGAGGCTCTGGGCAGTAGGACGACTCAAACTAGCTGTCGTTACTCCTGACTAATGGAGGCTCTGGGCAGTAGGACGACTCAAACTAGCTGTCGTTACTCTTGACTAATGGAGGCTCTGGGCAGTAGGACGACTAGCTGTCATTACTCCTGACTAATGGAGGCTCTGGGCAGTAGGATGACTCAAACTAGCTGTCGTTACTCCTGACTAATGGAGGCTCTGGGCTGTAGGACGACTCAAACTAGCTGTCGTTACTCCTGACTAATGGAGGCTCTGGGCAGCAGGACGACTCAAACTAGCTGTCGTTACTCCTGACTAATGGAGGCTCTGGGCTGTAGGACGACTCAAACTAGCTGTCGTTACTCCTGACTAATGGAGGCTCTGGGCAGTAGGACGACTCAAACTAGCTGTCGTTACTCCTGACTAATGGAGGCTCTGGGCAGTAAGACGACTCAAACTAGCTGTCGTTACTCCTGACTAATGGAGGCTCTGGGCTGTAGGACGACTCAAACTAGCTGTCGTTACTCCTGACTAATGGAGGCTCTGGGCAGTAGGACGACTCAAACTAGCTGTCGTTACTCCTGACTAATGGAGGCTCTGGGCTGTAGGACGACTCAAACTAGCTGTCGTTACTCCTGACTAATGGAGGCTCTGGGCAGTAGGACGACTCAAACTAGCTGTCGTTACTCCTGACTAATGGAGGCTCTGGGCTGTAGGACGACTCAAACTAGCTGTCGTTACTCCTGACTAATGGAGGCTCTGGGCAGTAGGACGACTCAAACTAGCTGTCGTTACTCCTGACTAATAAAAAAAAAATTGAACTAAGAACAGATATAGCCCTTGGTTCACTCCAGACTTGACTGCCCTTGACCAGCACAAAAACATCCTGTGGCGTACAGCACTAGCTTCTAATAGTCCCCGTGATATGCAACTTTTCAGGGAAGTCAGGAACCAATACACACAGTCAGTTAGGAAATTTGCATCCTGTAGCACTAATTGCAAAATGTTTTGGGACAGTGTAAAGTCCATGGAGAACAAGAGCACCTCCTCCCAGCTGCCCACTGCACTGAGGATAGGAAACACTGTCACCGCCGATAAATCCACAATAATCGAAAATGTCATTAAGCATTTCTCTACGGCTGGCCATGCTTTCCAACTGGCGACCCCTACCCCGGCCAACATCTCAGCACCCCCTGCCGGACCTCTGGCAGTCTCTATGGGGGTGCCACAGGGTTCAATTCTCGGGCCGACTCTCTTCTCTGTATACATCAATGATGTCGCTCTTGCTGCTGGTGGTTCTCTGATGCCATACAACACTCCTTCCGTGGCCTCCAACTGCTCTTAAACGCTAGTAAAACGAAATGCATGCTCTTCAACCGATCGCTGCCCACACTCGCCCGCCCGACTAGCATCACTACTCTGGACGGCTCTGACCTAGAATATGTGGACACCTACAAATACCTAGGTGTCTGGTTAGACTGTAAACTCTCCTTTTAGACTCACATTAAGCATCTCCAATCCAAAGTTAAATCTAGAATTGGCTTCCTATTTCGCAACAAAGCATCCTTCACTCATGCTGCCAAACATACCCTCGTAAAACTGACTATCCTACCGATCCTTGACTTCGGCGATGTTATTTACAAAATAGCCTCCAACACTCTACACAGCAAACTGGATGCATTCTATCACAATGTCATCCGTTGTGTCACCAAAACCCCATATACCACCCACCACTGCGACCTGTATGCTGTCGTCGTTAAACCTGACGGAAACACATTGAACTTTAGATTTTTATTCAATATGATAACGTATTGGTCAAGGAGTTGAAATTAGAAACCCAACACTAGAAGTCGACCGATTATGAATTTTTCAACGATTATTGGAGGACCAAAAAAAAGCCGATTAATCGCCCGATTTTATTTATTTGTAATAATGACAATTACAACAATACTGAATGAACACTTATTTTAACTTAATATAATACATCAATAAAATCAATTTAGCCACAAATAAATAATGAAACATGTTCAATTTGGTTTAAATAATGCAAAAACAAAGTGTTGGAGAAGAAAGTAAAAGTGCAATATGTGTCATGTAAGAAAGCTAACGTTTCAGTTCCTTGCTCAGAACATGAGAACATATGAAAGCTGGTGGTTCCTTTTAACATGAGTCTTCAATATTCCCAGGTAAGAAGTTTTAGGTTGTAGTTATTATAGGAATTATAGGACTATTTCTCTCTATACCATTTGTATTTCATATACCTTTTACTATTGGATGTTCTTATAGGCACTTTAGTATTGCCAGTGTAACAGTATAACTTCCGTCCCTCTCCTCGCCCCTACCTGGGCTCGAACCAGGAACACATCGACAACAGCCACCCTCGAAGCAGCGTTACCCATCGCTCCACAAAAGCTGGGGAACAACTATTATAAGTCTCAGAGCGAGTGATATCACCGATTGAAACGCTATTAGCGCGCACCCCGCTAACTAGCTAGCCATTTCACATCGGTTACACCAGCCTAATCTCTGGAGTTGATAGGCTTGAAGTCAGAAACAGCTCAATGCTTGAAGCACAAGGAAGAGCTGCTGGCAAAACGCACGAAAGTGATGTTTGAATGAATGCTTACGAGCCTGCTGCTGCCTACCACCGCTCAGTCAGACTGCTCTATCAAATATCAAATCATAGACTTAATTATAACATAATGACACACAGAAATATGAGCCTTTGGTCATTAATATGGTCGAATCCGGAAACTATCATTTCGAAAACAAGATGTTTATTATTTCAGTGAAATACGGAACCGTTCCGTATTTTATCTAACGGGTGGCATCCATCAGTCTAAATGTTGCTGTTACATTGCAACAACCTTCAATGTTATGACATAATTATGTAAAATTCTGGCAAATTAATTACGGTCTTTGTTAGGAAGAAATGGACTTCACAGAGTTCGCAACGAGCCAGGCGACACAAACTGCTGCATATACCCTGACTGCTTGCACAGAACTCAAGAGAAGTGACATAATTTCCCTAGTTAAAAGAAATTCATGTTAGCAGGCAATATTAACTAAATATGCAGGTTTAAAAGTATATACTTGTGTATTGATTTTAAAGAAAGGCATTGATGTTTATGGTTAGGTACACATTGGTGCAACGACAAAAAATCAATGATAAATTAACAGGCACCGCATCGATTATATGCAACGCAGGTCACGCTAGAAAAACTAGTAATATCAAATCAAATCAAATCAAATCAAATTTTATTTGTCACATACACATGGTTAGCAGATGTTAGTGCGAGTGTAGCGAAATGCTTGTGCTTCTAGTTCCGACAATGCAGTAATAACAAGTAATCTAACTAACAATTCCAAAACTACTGTCTTGTACACAGTGTAAGGGGATAAAGAATATGTACATAAGGATATATGAATGAGTGATGGTACAGAGCAGCATAGGCAAGATACAGTAGATGGTATCGAGTACAGTATGTACAAATGAGATGAGTATGTAAACAAAGTGGCATAGTATAGTATAAAGTGGCTAGTGATACATGTATTACATAAGGATACCGTCGATGATATAGAGTACAGTATATACGTATGCATATGAGATGAATAATGTAGGGTAAGTAACATTTATATAAGGTAGCATTGTTTAAAGTGGCTAGTGATATATTTACGTCATTTCCCATCAATTCCCATTATTAAAGTGGCTGGAGTTGAGTCAGTGTCAGTGTTAGTGGTGGCTGTTTAACAGTCTGATGGCCTTGAGATAGAAGCTGTTTTTCAGTCTCTCGGTCCCAGCTTTGATGCACCTGTACTGACCTCGCCTTCTGGATGATAGCGGGGTGAACAGGCAGTGGCTCGGGTGGTTGATGTCCTTGATGATCTTTATGGCCTTCCTGTGACATCGGGTGGTGTAGGTGTCCTGGAGGGCAGGTAGTTTGCCCCCGGTGATGCGTTGTGCAGACCTCACTACCCTCTGGAGAGCCTTACGGTTGAGGGCGGTGCAGTTGCCATACCAGGCGGTGATACAGCCCGCCAGGATGCTCTCGATTGTGCATCTGTAGAAGTTTGTGAGTGCTTTTGGTGACAAGCCGAATTTCTTCAGCCTCCTGAGGTTGAAGAGGCGCTGCTGCGCCTTCTTCACGATGCTGTCTGTGTGAGTGGACCAATTCAGTTTGTCTGTGATGTGTATGCCGAGGAACTTAAAACTTGCTACCCTCTCCACTACTGTTCCATCGATGTGGATAGGGGGGTGTTCCCTCTGCTGTTTCCTGAAGTCCACAATCATCTCCTTAGTTTTGTTGACGTTGAGTGTGAGGTTATTTTCCTGACACCACACTCCGAGGGCCCTCACCTCCTCCCTGTAGGCCGTCTCATCGTTGTTGGTAATCAAGCCTACCACTGTTGTGTCGTCCGCAAACTTGATAATTGAGTTGGAGGCGTGCGTGGCCACGCAGTCGTGGGTGAACAGGGAGTACAGGAGAGGGCTCAGAACGCACCCTTGTGGGGCCCCAGTGTTGAGGATCAGCGGGGAGGAGATGTTGTTGCCTACCCTCACCACCTGGGGGCGGCCCGTCAGGAAGTCCAGTACCCAGTTGCACAGGGCGGGGTCGAGACCCAGGGTCTCGAGCTTGATGACGAGCTTGGAGGGTACTATGGTGTTGAATGCCGAGCTGTAGTCGATGAACAGCATTCTCACATAGGTATTCCTCTTGTCCAGATGGGTTAGGGCAGTGTGCAGTGTGGTTGAGATTGCATCGTCTGTGGACCTATTTGGGCGGTAAGCAAATTGGAGTGGGTCTAGGGTGTCAGGTAGGGTGGAGGTGATATGGTCCTTGACTCGTCTCTCAAAGCACTTCATGATGACGGATGTGAGTGCTACGGGGCGGTAGTCGTTTAGCTCAGTTACCTTAGCTTTCTTGGGAACAGGAACAATGGTGGCCCTCTTGAAGCATGTGGGAACAGCAGACTGGTATAGGGATTGATTGAATATGTCCGTAAACACAACGGCCAGCTGGTCTGCGCATGCTCTGAGGGCGCGGCTGGGGATGCCGTCTGGGCCTGCAGCCTTGCGAGGGTTAACACGTTTAAATGTCTTACTCACCTCGGCTGCAGTGAAGGAGAGACCGCATGTTTTCGTTGCAGGCCGTGTCAGTGGCACTGTATTGTCCTCAAAGCGGGCAAAAAAGTTATTTAGTCTGCCTGGGAGCAAGACATCCTGGTCCGTGACTGGGCTGGATTTCTTCCTGTAGTCCGTGATTGACTGTAGACCCTGCCACATGCCTCTTGTGTCTGAGCCGTTGAATTGAGATTCTACTTTGTCTCTGTACTGGCGCTTAGCTTGTTTGATAGCCTTGCGGAGGGAATAGCTGCACTGTTTGTATTCGGTCATGTTACCAGACACCTTGCCCTGATTAAAAGCAGTGGTTCGCGCTTTCAGTTTCACACGAATGCTGCCATCAATCCACGGTTTCTGGTTAGGGAATGTTTTAATCGTTGCTATGGGAACGACATCTTCAACGCAAGTTCTAATGAACTCGCACACCGAATCAGCGTATTCGTCAATGTTGTTATCTGACGCAATACGAAACATCTCCCAGTCCACGTGATGGAAGCATTCTTGGAGTGTGGAGTCAGCTTGGTCGGACCAGCGTTGGACAGACCTCAGCGTGGGAGCCTCTTGTTTTAGTTTCTGTCTGTAGGCAGGGATCAACAAAATGGAGTCGTGGTCAGCTTTTCCGAAAGGGGGGCGGGGCAGGGCCTTATATGCGTCGCGGAAGTTAGAGTAACAATGATCCAAGGTCTTTCCTCCCCTGGTTGCGCAATCGATATGCTGATAAAATTTGGGGAGTCTTGTTTTCAGATTAGCCTTGTTAAAATCCCCAGCTACAATGAATGCAGCCTCCGGATAAATTGTTTCCAGTTTGCAAAGAGTTAAATAAAGTTCGTTCAGAGCCATCGATGTGTCTGCTTGGGGGGGGATATATACGGCTGTGATTATAATCGAAGAGAATTCTCTTGGTAGATAATGCGGTCTACATTTGATTGTGAGGAATTCTAAATCAGGTGAACAGAAGGATTTGAGTTCCTGTATGTTTCTTTCATCACACCATGTCACGTTGGCCATGAGGCATACGCCCCCGCCCCTCTTCTTCCCAGAAAGATGTTTGTTTCTGTCAGCGCGATGTGTGGAGAAACCCGTTGGCTGCACCGCTTCGGATAGCGTCTCTCCAGTGAGCCATGTTTCAGTGAAGCAAAGGACGTTACAGTCTCTGATGTCCCTCTGGAATGCTACCCTTGCTCGGATTTCATCAACCTTGTTGTCAAGAGACATCAACCATGTCTAGTTAACTAGTGATTATGATTGATTGTTTTTTATAAGATAAGTTTAATGCTAGCTACCAACTTGCCTTGGCTCCTTGCAGCACTCGTATAACAGGTAGTCAGCCTGCCACGCAGTCTCCTCGTGGAGTGCAATGTAAGGCAGGTGGTGTTGGACCAGTAACCGGAAGGTTGCAAAAACGAATGACCGAGCTGACAAGGTAAACATCTGTTGTTCTGCCCCTGAACAAGGCAGTTAACCCACTGTTCCTAGACCAGTTAACCCACTGTTCCTAGACCAGTTAACCCACTGTTCCTAGACCAGTTAACCCACTGTTCCTAGACCAGTTAACCCACTGTTCCTAGACCAGTTAACCCTACTGTTCCTAGACCAGTTAACCCACTGTTCCTAGACCAGTTAACCCACTGTTCCTAGACCAGTTAACCCACTGTTCCTAGACCAGTTAACCCACTGCTCCTAGGCCAGTTAACCCACTGTTCATAGGCCAGTTAACCCACTGTTCCTAGGCCAGTTAACCCACTGTTCCTAGACCAGTTAACCCACTGTTCCTAGACCAGTTAACCCACTGTTCCTAGACTAGTTAACCCACTGTTCCTAGACCAGTTAACCCACTGTTCCTAGACCAGTTAACCCACTGTTCCTGGACCAGTTAACCCACTGTTCCTAGACCAGTTAACCCACTGTTCCTAGACCAGTTAACCCACTGTTCCTAGACCAGTTAACCCACTGTTCCTAGACCAGTTAACCCTACTGTTCCTAGGCCAGTTAACCCACTGTTCCTAGACCAGTTAGCCCACTGTTCCTAGACCAGTTAACCCTACTGTTCCTAGACCAGTTAACCCACTGTTCCTAGACCAGTTAACCCACTGTTCCTAGATCAGTTAACCCACTGTTTCTAGGCTGTCATTGTAAATAAGAGTGTGTTCTTAACTGACTTGCCTAGTAAAATAAAGGTGTACAAAAATAAATTATAATAAAAAAATGAAATAAAAATTAAATCGGCCAAATCTTTGTCCAAAAATACAGATTTCCGATAGTTCTGAAAACTTGAAACCGGCCCTAATTCCGTTCCGATTAATCGGCGGACCTCTAGTGGAAATGGATAAATTGTTCACAGATTGTAAATGTCGTCTTTCTGTAGTGACGTTAGGGTTAGATTAGGTCAACACACACACACACACACACACACACACACTCTATCGTGTCATTGGTGCTGAAGGAGTTGAACCGCTGTGTGTCATTGGTGCTGAAGGAGTTGAACCGCTGCGTGTCATTGGTGCTGAAGGAGTTGAACCGCTGCGTGTCATTGGTGCTGAAGGAGTTGAACCGCTGCGTGTCATTGGTGCTGAAGGAGTTGAACCGCTGCGTGTCATTGGTGCTGAAGGAGTTGAATCGCTGCGTGTCATTGGTGCTGAAGGAGTTGAATCGCTGCGTGTCATTGGTGCTGAAGGGTTGAACCGCTGTGTGTCATTGGTGCAGAAGGAGTTGAACCGCTGCGTGTCATTGGTGCTGAAGGGTTGAACCGCTGAGTGTCATTGGTGCTGAAGAGTTGAACCGCTGCGTGTCATTGGTGCAGAAGGAGTTGAACCGCTGTGTGTCATTGGGGCTGAAGGAGTTGAACCGCTGTGTGTCATTGGTGCTGAAGGAGTTGAATCGCTGCGTGTCATTGGTGCTGAAGGAGTTGAACCGCTGTGTGTCATTGGTGCTGAAGGAGTTGAACCGCTGAGTGTCATTGGCGCTGAAGGAGTTGAACCGCTGAGTGTCATTGGTGCTGAAGGAGTTGAACCGCTGAGTGTCATTGGCGCTGAAGGAGTTGAACCGCTGAGTGTCATTGGTGCTGAAGGAGTTGAACCGCTGTGTGTCATTGGTGCTGAAGGAGTTGAACCGCTGTGTGTCATTGGTGCTGAAGGAGTTGAACCGCTGTGTGTCATTGGTGCTGAAGGGTTGAACCGCTGTGTGTCATTGGTGCTGAAGGAGTTGAACCGCTGTGTGTCATTGGTGCTGAAGGAGTTGAACCGCTGTGTGTCATTGGTGCTGAAGGGTTGAACCGCTGTGTGTCATTGGTGCTGAAGGAGTTGAACCGCTGTGTGTCATTGGTGCTGAAGGAGTTGAACCGCTGTGTGTCATTGGTGCTGAAGGGTTGAACCGCTGAGTGTCATTGGTGCTGAAGGAGTTGAACCGCTGCGTGTGGTTTTGGTCACTGCTCTTTAGCTGAGTGCTGACAGCATGACAGACTACAGCTCCGCTTCTTGGCCAAGCCTGTTGCTGCATGGCCCCCTGGGAAATGGGGTTTTTATTATTTAGTGTTAATTATTCCCACAGTTGTCTCTGGGAGCCCAGCCCTTCTCACTCAGTCATAGTTTATATACAGTGCCTTGCGAAAGTATTCGGCCCCCTTGAACTTTGCGACCTTTTGCCACATTTCAGGCTTCAAACATAAAGATATAAAACTGTATTTTTTTGTGAAGAATCAACAACAAGTGGGACACAATCATGAAGTGGAACGACATTTATTGGATATTTCAAACTTTTTTAACAAATCAAAAAATTAAAAATTGGGCGTGCACAATGATTCAGCCCCCTTAAGTTAATACTTTGTAGCGCCACCTTTTGCTGCGATTACAGCTGTAAGTCGCTTGGGGTATGTCTCTATCAGTTTTGCACATCGAGAGACTGAATTTTTTCCCATTCCTCCTTGCAAAACAGCTCGAGCTCAGTGAGGTTGGATGGAGAGCATTTGTGAACAGCAGTTTTCAGTTCTTTCCACAGATTCTCGATTGGATTCAGGTCTGGACTTTGACTTGGCCATTCTAACACCTGGATATGTTTATTTTTGAACCATTCCATTGTAGATTTTGCTTTATGTTTTAGATCATTGTCTTGTTGGAAGACAAATCTCCATCCCAGTCTCAGGTCTTTTGCAGACTCCATCAGGTTTTCTTCCAGAATGGTCCTGTATTTGGCTCCATCCCATCTTCCCATCAATTTTAACCATCTTCCCTGTCCCTGCTGAAGAAAAGCAGGCCCAAACCATGATGCTGCCACCACCATGTTTGATAGTGGGGATGGTGTGTTCAGCTGTGTTGCTTTTACGCCAAACATAACGTTTTGCATTGTTGCCAAAAAAGTTCAATTTTGGTTTCATCTGACCAGAGCACCTTCTTCCACATGTTTGGTGTGTCTCCCAGGTGGCTTGTGGCAAACTTTAAACGACACTTTTTATGGATATCTTTAAGAAATGGCTTTCTTCTTGCCACTCAAGGCCAGATTTGTGCAATATACGACTGATTGTTGTCCTATGGACAGAGTCTCCCACCTCAGCTGTAGATCTCTGCAGTTCATCCAGAGTGATCATGGACCTCTTGGCTGTATCTCTGATCAGTCTTCTCCTTGTATGAGCTGAAAGTTTAGAGGGACGGCCAGGTCTTGGTAGATTTGCAGTGGTCTGATACTCCTTCCATTTCAATATTATCGCTTGCACAGTGCTCCTTGGGATGTTTAAAGCTTGGGAAATCTTTTTGTATCCAAATCCGGCTTTAAACTTCTTCACAACAGTCTCTCGGACCTGCCTGGTGTGTTCCTTGTTCTTCATGACGCTCTCTGCGCTTTTAACGGACCTCTGAGACTATCACAGTGCAGGTGCATTTATACGGAGACTTGATTACACACTGGTGGATTGTATTTATCATCATTAGTCATTTAGGTCAACATTGGATCATTCAGAGATCCTCACTGAACTTCTGGAGAGAGTTTGCTGCACTGAAAGTAAAGGGGCTGAATAATTTTGCACGCCCAATTTTTCAGTTTTTGATTTGTTAAAAAAGTTTGAAATATCCAATAAATGTCGTTCCACTTCATGATTGTGTCCCACTTGTTGTTGATTCTTCACAAAAAATACAGTTTTATATCTTCATGTTTGAAGCCTGAAATGTGGCAAAAGGTCGCAAAGTTCAAGGGGGCCGAATACTTTCGCAAGGCACTGTATATATATATATATATATATATATATATATACACAGTGGGGAGAACAAGTAGTTGATACACTGCCGATTTTGCAGGTTTTCCAACTTACAAAGCATGTAGAGGTCTGTAATTTTTATCATAGGTACACTTCAACTGTGAGAGACGGAATCTAAAACAAAAATCCAGAAAATCACATTGTATGATTTTTAAGTAATTCATTTGCATTATTAATTTGTACCTATGATAAAAATTACAGATTACAGACCTCTACATGCTTTGTAAGTTGGAAAACCTGCAAAATCAGCAGTGTATAAAATACTTGTTCTCCCCACTGTGTGTGTGTGTGTGTGTGTGTGTCTGCTCTGTAAACTCCCTGAGCCACACAACACCAACTGCTAATGTTATGATGATGATGATGATGATGTGGACTGGCATAAACCTGATTTATTACTCATCCAAGAAGATACAGCTGGCTGTGTGTGAAAGACCACCTCTGTGTGTTGCTGTTTGTATGTTAGACTATGGGAGAGTGTTTGGGTCAGTTGGTTTCTATACAGAATGTGTTGCATAGGAATGTTAATGATCTGTGAATCAATGTAAACACACACACACACACACACACACACACACAGCCCTCAACCCCGCACATGCACGCAGACACAGATACACACAACCCTCAACCCTACACACACACACACACACACACACACACACACACACACACACACACACACACACACAACAAAGGGTTCCAAAAGGGTTCTGCTTCGGCTGTCCTCATAGGAGAACTCTCTTACCTTGTCAGCTCGGGGATTCGATCTTGCAACCATCCGGTTACTAGTCCAACGCTCTAACCACTAGGCTGCCTGACGTGTATACGTGTATATTATTGTATACTTAATGTATATGTACACTATATTTACAAAAGCATGTGGACCCACTTCTAATTAGTGAATTGGGCTGACAGATGTATAAAATCGAGCACACCGCCGTGCAACCTCCATAGACAAACATTGGCAGTAGAATGAACTGAAGAGGTCATAGGATGGAAACATCTAGAGTCGATTGACGTCAAAATCTGTCTGTTTAGTGATATATATATTTTGTTGTTGTATAGGCTGTGTCTCATGTCCGGCTTTCAGCATCTGAGTCTGAATGATTTATGGCAGTGGTCGCCAATCGGTCGATCGCGATCACGGCATTCCTAGTCGATCTTCACGGCATTCCTAGTCGATCTTCACGGCATTCCTAGTCGATCTTCACGGCATTCCTAGTCGATCTTCACGGCATTCCTAGTCGATCTTCACGGCATTCCTAGTCGATCTTCACGGCATTCCTAGTCGATCTTCACGGCATTCCTAGTCGATCTTCACGGCATTCCTAGTCGATCACCAAATATTTCTGTAGAAAGCCTACGAACGATTTAGACTAGCGCTCATTTTTTAAAATCATGTTGAGCTGTTGCCGGAAGGTGCACTTGATTCAAAGGTCCTCCGCCTTCCCGGCGGCCCGCCAAATCTGACTAAATCGAGTGCACCTACTGGATCTGCCCAATCGGATAGCTCAAATCACCGTGGCTACAGAGATTCCAATCGGATAGCTCAAATCACCGTGGCTACAGAGATTCCAATCGGATAGCTCAAATCACCGTGGCTACAGAGATTCAAATCGGATAGCTCAAATCACCGTGGCTACAGAGATTCCAATCGGATAGCTCAAATCACCGTGGCTACAGAGCGTCCAATCGGATAGCTCAAATCACCGTGGCTACAGAGCTTCCATGACCCTGAACACAGCCAAGTTTAATAGGCTACTAGCCTACGTCAGATTGAATGTTTTTTAAAACCGTGACCACAGAGAGACTGTCAACGAATCCAGCGAAGAGCTGCTGGTTATATGACTGAGTTCAGTTTATATTCAGCTCTGTCACTGTTTTTATTCAACACTATTACAAAACGCTCTTCTCCGTACTTCCCCTCGGGCTGCAGCTGCAGTGAGTCAGTAGCCATGTATCGACAGCCCTGCGTTTTATCCTTATTAGCAGCTCGTCCTGTCCATTTTAATATTAAGGAATGTTTCACTTTCTCTGGTCATAGGAACAACATGAGTTTGTGCATGAGGCAGATGTGTTGCGACTCGAGTTTCGCCATCAGGTGGAAGACCGTGGCCCCTCTCTCTCTGATCAGTCTCACCGGAGGAAAAGAAGGAGAGAGCAGGTAGAAGACAGTGTCCCCTCTCTCTCTGATCAGTCTCACTGGAGGAAAGGAAGGAGAGAGCAGGTGGAAGACCGTGTCCCCTCTCTCTCTGATCAGTCTCACCGGAGGAAAAGAAGGAGAGAGCAGGTGGAAGACCGTGTCCCCTCTCTCTCTGATCAGTCTCACCGGAGGAAAAGAAGTAGAGAGCAGGTGGAAGACCGTGTCCCCTCTCTCTCTGATCAGTCTCACCGGAGGAAAAGAAGGAGAGAGCAGGTGGAAGACCGTGTCCCCTCTCTCTCTGATCAGTCTCACCGGAGGAAAAGAAGGAGAGAGCAGGTGGAAGACCGTGTCCCCTCTCTCTCTGATCAGTCTCACCGGAGGAAAAGAAGGAGAGAGCAGGGACCGGGAGAGGCGGTTGGGAAACAACGTTTTGAACGGTCGGTCGTCCAACTCGGAATTCCAAGTCGGAAACTCGGGCGTCTTTCTAGACCTGCGACCTTTCAACCTGAAGTTCAATGACCTCGTGATTTGACCTCGTTGACCTTCAGGTGCAGCAGGTACCAACAGCCTAGTTAAATAAAAACGCGAATTATTTCAATTCATACTCCACAGTGCCTCACAAGTGCTAAACCAACTGATCAATTTTGTTATCAAAGCTCGAGTTTTGAAATATAATCTGGTCTAATGAACATTATTGGCAGGCCAATCACATAGCCAATATGCTGTGATATATATTAGGCCTACTGCCCAAACCTCATTCCTACAAAACTGTTTGTCTGAGGTTAATGTAAAGAAAAATCTCAGCTTGTGATCTTGACTGAGAAAAGGTTGGTGACCACTGACCTATGGTATAGGGCTGACCTCATTGGTCGATATGCTTTTGGTCGATATGCTGTTGCTCGATAGGCTCTTGGTCGATATGCTGTTGGTCGATATGCTGTTGGTCGATAGGCTGTTGGTCGATATGCTGTTGGTCGATAGGCTGTTGCTCGACATGCTGTTGGTCGATAGGCTGTTGCTCGACATGCTCTTGGTCGATAGGCTGTTGCTCGATAGTCTGTTGGTCGATATGCTCTTGGTCGATAGGCTGTTTGTCGATATGCTGTTGGTCGATAGGCTGTTGGTCGATAGTCTGTTGGTCGATAGGCTGTTGGTCGATAGGCTGTTGGTCGATATGCTGTTGGTCGATAGGCTGTTGGTCGATAGGCTGTTGGTCGATAGGCTGTTGGTCGATAGTCTGTTGGTCGATAGGCTGTTGGTCGATAGGCTGTTGGTCGATAGGCTGTTGGTCGATAGGCTGTTGGTCGATAGGCTGTTGGTCGATAGGCTGTTGCTCGATAGTCTGTTGGTCGATATGCTCTTGGTCGATAGGCTGTTGGTCGATAGGCTGTTGGTCGATAGGCTGTTGGTCGATATGCTCTTGGTCGATAGGCTGTTGCTCGATAGTCTGTTGGTCGATATGCTCTTGGTCGATAGGCTGTTGCTCGATAGTCTGTTGGTCGATATGCTCTTGGTCGATAGGCTGTTTGTCGATATGCTCTTGGTCGATAGGCTGTTGGTCGATATGCTGTTGGTCGATAGTCTGTTGGTCGATAGGCTGTTGGTCGATAGGCTGTTGGTCGATAGGCTGTTTGATTGTTTGGTCGATTGTTTGGTCGATAGGCTGTTGGTCGATAGGCTGTTTGATTGTTTGGTCGATAGGCTGTTGGTCGATATGCTGTTGGTCGATAGGCTGTTGGTCGATAGGCTGTTGGTCGATAGGCTGTTGGTCGATAGGCTGTTGGTCGATAGGCTGTTGGTCGATAGTCTGTTGGTCGATAGTCTGTTGGTCGATAGGCTGTTGGTCGATAGTCTGTTGGTCGATAGGCTGTTGGTCGATAGGCTGTTGGTCGATATGCTGTTGGTCGATAGGCTGTTGGTCGATAGGCTGTTGGTCGATAGGCTGTTGGTCGATAGGCTGTTGGTCGATTGTCTATACACACCACCGCAAACATATACTGTCTATATATACTTTTCTGTAGTTGTGGATCAGACCTGCACAACGGTCAGGAGGAATTTTGGACCATTCCTCTTTACAAAACTGTTTCAGTTCAGCAATATTCTTGGGATGTCTGGTGTGAACTGCTCTCTTGAGGTCATGACACAGCCTCTCAATCGGGTTGAGGTCAGGACTCTGACTGGGCCTCTCCAGAAGGTGTATTTTCTTCTGTTGAAGCCATTCTGTTGTTGATTTACTTGTGTTTTTTGGGTCATTGACCTGTTGCATCACCCAACTGATGGGTGATGTCCAGCTTCAATTGGCGGACAGATAGCCTTACATTCTCCTGCAAAATGGCTTGATTAACTTGGGAAATCTGTCGATGATAGCAAGCTGTCCAGGCCCTGAGGCAGCAAAGCAGCCCGAAACCACGATGCTCCCTCCAACATACTTTACAGTTGGGAGGAGGTTTTGATGTTGGTGAGCTGTGCCTTTTTTTTCTCCCAAAATAATGTTTTGTGTTCCTTCCAAACAACTCAACTTTAGTTTCATCTGTCCACAGAATATCTTGCCAGTAGCGCTGTGGAACATCCAGGTGCTCTTTTGCGAACTTCAGACGTGCAGCAATGTTTTTTTTGGACAGCAGTGGCTTCTTCTGTGGTGTTGTTTAGAGTAGTTTTCTCCATTTATTTTGACAATTTGTCTTACCGTGGACTGATGAACATCAAGGCTTGTAGAGATACTTCTGTAACCCTTTCCAGCTTTATGCAAGTCAGCAATTCTTAATCTTCTGAGATCTCTTTTGTTCGAGGCATGGTTCACATCATTCAATGCTTCATGTGAATAGTAAACTCACATTTTGAGAGTGTTTTTTATATTGCAGGGCAGCTCTAACCAACATCTCCAATCTCGCCTCATTGATTGGACTCCAGGTTAGCTGACTCCTGACTCCAGTTAGCTTTTGGAGAAGTCATTAGCCTAGGGGTTCGTAACATTTGTCCAATCTACACTGTGAATGTTTAAATGATATATTCAATTTCGACAAGACAAATACAATAATTTGTGTGTTATTAGTATAAGCAGACAATGTTTGTCTATTGTTGTGATTTAGATGAAGATCAGATCAAATGTTATGACCAATTTGTGCAGAAATCCAAAGGGTTCACATACGTTTTCTTGCCACTATATGTATATAGGATGGTGTGTATAGACAGTAGTTATAAAAGGATGGTGTGTATAGACAGTAGTTATATAGGATGGTGTGTATAGACAGTATAGACAGTAGTTATATAGGATGGTGTGTATAGACAGTAGTTATATAGGATGGTGTGTATAGACAGTATAGACAGTAGTTATATAGAATGGTGTGTATAGACAGTAGTTATATAGGATGGTGTGTATAGACAGTATAGACAGTAGTTATATAGGATGGTGTGTATAGACAGTATAGACAGTAGTTATATAGGATGGTGTGTATAGACAGTATAGACAGTAGTTATATAGGATGGTGTGTATAGACAGTATAGACAGTAGTTATATAGGATGGTGTGTATAGACAGTATAGACAGTAATTATATAGGATGGTGTTTATAGACAGTAGTTATATAGGATGGTGTGTATAGACAGTAGTTATATAGGATGGTGTGTATAGACAGTAGTTATATAGGATGGTGTGTATAGACAGTAGTTATATAGAATGGTGTGTATAGACAGTATAGACAGTAGTTATATAGGATGGTGTGTATAGACAGTATAGACAGTAGTTATAAAAGGATGGTGTGTATAGACAGTATAGACAGTAGTTATATAGGATGGTGTGTATAGACAGTATAGACAGTAGTTATATAGGATGGTGTGTATAGACTAGTTATATAGGATGGTGTGTATAGACAGTAGTTATACAGGATGGTGTGTATAGACAGTATAGACGGTAGTTATACAGGATGGTGTGTATAGACAGTAGTTATATAGGATGGTGTGTATAGACAGTAGTTATATAGGATGGTGTGTATAGACAGTATAGACAGTAGTTATATAGGGTGGTGTGTATAGACAGTAGTTATATAAGATGGTGTGTATAGACAGTAGTTATATAGGATGGTGTGTATAGACAGTAGTTATATAGGATGGTGTGTATAGACAGTAGTTATATAGGATGGTGTGTATAGACAGTAGTTATATAGGATGGTGTGTATAGACAGTAGTTATATAGGATGGTGTGTATAGACAGTAGTTATATAGGATGGTGTGTATAGACAGTAGTTATATAGGATGGTGTGTATAGACAGTAGTTATAGAGGATGGTGTGTATAGACAGTAGTTATATAGGATGGTGTGTATAGACAGTAGTTATATAGGATGGTGTGTATAGACAGTATAGACAGTAGTTATATAGGATGGTGTGTATAGACTAGTTATATAGGATGGTGTGTATAGACAGTAGTTATAAGGATGGTGTGTATAGACAGTATAGACAGTAGTTATATAGGATGGTGTGTATAGACAGTATAGACAGTAGTTATATAGGATGGTGTGTATAGACAGTAGTTATATAAGATGGTGTGTATAGACAGTAGTTATATAGGATGGTGTGTATAGACTAGTTATATAGGATGGTGTGTATAGACAGTAGTTATAAGGATGGTGTGTATAGATAGTAGTTATATAGGATGGTGTGTATAGACAGTAGTTATAAACGGATGGTGTGTATAGACAGTAGTTATATAGGATGGTGTGTATAGACAGTATAGACAGTAGTTATATAGGATGGTGTGTATAGACAGTAGTTATATAGGATGGTGTGTATAGACTGTAGTTATATAGGATGGTGTGTATAGACAGTATAGACAGTAGTTATATAGGATGGTGTGTATAGACAGTAGTTATATAGGATGGTGTGTATAGACAGTAGTTATATAGGATGGTGTGTATAGACAGTAGTTATATAGGATGGTGTGTATAGACTGTATAGACAGTAGTTATATAGGATGGTGTGTATAGACAGTAGTTATATAGGAGGGTGTGTATAGACAGTATAGACAGTAGTTATATAGGATGGTGTGTATAGACAGTAGTTATATAGGATGGTGTGTATAGACAGTATAGACAGTAGTTATATAGGATGGTGTGTATAGACAGTATAGACAGTAGTTATATAGGATGGTGTGTATAGACAGTATAGACAGTAGTTATATAGGATGGTGTGTATAGACTAGTTATATAGGATGGTGTGTATAGACAGTAGTTATATAGGATGGTGTGTATAGACAGTATAGACAGTAGTTATATAGGATGGTGTGTATAGACAGTATAGACAGTAGTTATATAGGATGGTGTGTATAGACTGTAGTTATATAGGATGGTGTGTATAGACAGTAGTTATATAGGATGGTGTGTATAGACAGTATAGACTGTAGTTATATAGGATGGTGTGTATAGACAGTATAGACAGTAGTTATATAGGGTGGTGTGTATAGACAGTAGTTATATAAGATGGTGTGTATAGACAGTAGTTATATAGGATGGTGTGTATAGACAGTAGTTATATAGGATGGTGTGTATAGACAGTAGTTATATAGGATGGTGTGTATAGACAGTAGTTATATAGGATGGTGTGTATAGACAGTAGTTATATAGGATGGTGTGTATAGACAGTAGTTATATAGGATGGTGTGTATAGACAGTAGTTATATAGGATGGTGTGTATAGACAGTAGTTATATAGGATGGTGTGTATAGACAGTAGTTATAGAGGATGGTGTGTATAGACAGTAGTTATATAGGATGGTGTGTATAGACAGTAGTTATATAGGATGGTGTGTATAGACAGTATAGACAGTAGTTATATAGGATGGTGTGTATAGACAGTATAGACAGTAGTTATATAGGATGGTGTGTATAGACTAGTTATATAGGATGGTGTGTATAGACAGTAGTTATAAGGATGGTGTGTATAGACAGTATAGACAGTAGTTATATAGGATGGTGTGTATAGACAGTATAGACAGTAGTTATATAGGATGGTGTGTATAGACTAGTTATATAGGATGGTGTGTATAGACAGTAGTTATAAGGATGGTGTGTATAGACAGTAGTTATATAGGATGGTGTGTATAGACAGTAGTTATAAACGGATGGTGTGTATAGACAGTAGTTATATAGGATGGTGTGTATAGACAGTATAGACAGTAGTTATATAGGATGGTGTGTATAGACAGTAGTTATATAGGATGGTGTGTATAGACAGTATAGACAGTAGTTATATAGGATGGTGTGTATAGACAGTATAGACAGTAGTTATATAGGATGGTGTGTATAGACAGTAGTTATATAGGATGGTGTGTATAGACAGTAGTTATATAGGAGGGTGTGTATAGACAGTATAGACAGTAGTTATATAGGATGGTGTGTATAGACAGTAGTTATATAGGATGGTGTGTATAGACAGTATAGACAGTAGTTATATAGGATGGTGTGTATAGACAGTAGTTATATAGGATGGTGTGTATAGACAGTAGTTATATAGGAGGGTGTGTATAGACAGTATAGACAGTAGTTATATAGGATGGTGTGTATAGACAGTATAGACAGTAGTTATATAGGATGGTGTGTATAGACAGTATAGACAGTAGTTATAAACGGATGGTGTGTATAGACAGTAGTTATAGAGGACGGTGTGTATAGACAGTAGTTATATAGGATAAGTCATGTCTAGATTACAGTATATACATATTAAGTGGTTAAAACCGTATGTAAACATTATTAGAGATCAATGACTATGTACATAGAGTAACAGTGTCTAAGGTTCAGGGAACAGGGTGGAGGCTGGCTAGTAACAGTGTCTAAGGTTCAGGGAACTGGGTGGAGGCTGGTTAGTAACAGTGTCTAAGGTTCAGGGAACTGGGTGGAGGCTGGCTAGTAACAGTGTCTAAGGTTCAGGGAACTGGGTGGAGGCTGGCTAGTAACAGTGTCTAAGGTTCAGGGAACAGGGTGGAGGCTGGCTAGTAACAGTGTCTAAGGTTCAGGGAACTGGGTGGAGGCTGGCTAGTAACAGTGTCTAAGGTTCAGGGAACAGGGTGGAGGCTGGCTAGTAACAGTGTCTAAGGTTCAGGGAACTGGGTGGAGGCTGGCTAGTAACAGTGTCTAATGTTCAGGGAACTGGGTGGAGGCTGGCTAGTAACAGTTTCTAAGGTTCAGGGAACTGGGTGGAGGCTGGCTAGTAACAGTGTCTAATGTTCAGGGAACTGGGTGGAGGCTGGCTAGTAACAGTGTCTAAGGTTCAGGGAACTGGGTGGGGGATGGCTAGTAACAGTTTCTAAGGTTCAGGGAACTGGGTGGAGGCTGGCTAGTAACAGTGTCTAAGGTTCAGGGAACTGGGTGGAGGCTGGCTAGTAACAGTGTCTAATGTTCAGGGAACTGGGTGGAGGCTGGCTAGTAACAGTGTCTAAGGTTCAGGGAACTGGGTGGAGGCTGGCTAGTAACAGTGTCTAAGGTTCAGGGAACTGGGTGGAGGCTGGCTAGTAACAGTGTCTAATGTTCAGGGAACTGGGTGGAGGCTGGGTAGTAACAGTGTCTAATGTTCAGGGAACTGGGTGGAGGCTGGCTAGTAACAGTGTCTAAGGTTCAGGGAACTGGGTGGAGGCTGGTTAGTAACAGTTTCTAAGGTTCAGGGAACTGGGTGGAGGCTGGCTAGTAACAGTTTATAATGTTCAGGGAACTGGGTGGAGGCTGGCTAGTAACAGTTTCTAAGGTTCAGGGAAATGGGTGGAGGCTGGCTAGTAACAATGTCTAAGGTTCAGGGAACTGGGTGGAGGCTGGCTAGTAACAGTGTCTAAGGTTCAGGGAACTGGGTGGAGGCTGGCTAGTAACAGTGTCTAAGGTTCAGGGAACTGGATGGAGGCTGGTTAGTAACAGTGTCTAAGGTTCAGGGAACTGGATGGAGGCTGGCTAGTAACAATGTGTAAGGTTCAGGGAACCTGGGGGAGGGGGAAGGGGGGGTGCGCGCTGGGCCCATGTTAACAGGAAGGGGGACGTCAGTCATGCAGTAACCTCACAGCTGTTCCTCCCCACACACACATCTGCTCTTCTCTTCCTGGCTCTAGTGCTGACCTTGGCTAGACAATGGTTTATACATCGACTCATCTCATCCATCCCCAGACAACACACACACACACACTCGGGCTCGCTCAAACACATTTGCTGACACACTCATACAAAGACATGCTCTTGCTTACACACACACACACACACACCACACACACACACACACACACACACACACACACACACAAGCACATACCACTCCAACTTAAACTCCTAAATCTTTGTTGGATAGTGTGAAGTGCCTTCAGACAGTTGAGGCCCAGCCTACGTCTGGATAGCTTCATCCCATTCAGACAGTTGAGGCCCAGCCTACGTCTGGATAGCTTCATTCAGACAGTAGAGGCCCAGCCTACGTCTGGATAGCTTCATTCAGACAGTTGAGGCCCAGCCTACGTCTGGATAGCTTCATTCAGACAGTTGAGACCAAGCCTACGTCTGGATAGCTTCATTCAGACAGTAGAGGCCCAGCCTACGTCTGGATAGCTTAATTCAGACAGTAGAGGCCCAGCCTACGTCTGGATAGCTGCATCACATTCCTAGTCCCGGACAGTCAGTTCCATTGGCTGTAATGCTTCAGATACTCGATTAAACTCTTGGGGAGACATGTTAGAAAATGTACTAACGAGACTAGCCAGGTTTCCACCCCTCTAATCAGAAGCCCCCCCCCCCCCCCCCCCCCTCCTTACCAGAAACGTTCCTCTTGGGATAATTTCAGGAAGTCCCCACCACCCAATCATGATACGGCAAAATTAGCTGTGACGGAAAACCAATGCACTGTGGCTCAGTAGGGGGTCGCATCCCAGAGTCTTCTGACAGACGTTACAATACCATTCATGTTACGTAGTCTGTCCACGAGAGACTAGCAGTCTGTAGTCTGTCCACGAGAGACTAGCAGTCTGTAGTCTGTCCACGAGAGACTAGCAGTCTGTAGTCTGTCCACGAGAGACTAGCAGTCTGTAGTCTGTCCACGAGAGACTAGCAGTCTGTAGTCTGTCCACGAGAGACTAGCAGTCTGTAGTCTGTCCACGAGAGACTAGCAGTCTGTAGTCTGTCAGAGATTAGCTGTGTTGTAGTCTGTCCACGAGAGACTAGCAGTCTGTAGTCTGTCAGAGATTAGCTGTGTTGTAGTCTGTCCACGAGAGACTAGCAGTCTGTAGTCTGTCAGAGATTAGCTGTGTTGTAGTCTGTCCACGAGAGACTAGCAGTCTGTAGTCTGTCAGAGATTAGCTGTGTTGTAGTCTGTCCACGAGAGACTAGCAGTCTGTAGTCTGTCAGAGATTAGCTGTGTTGTAGTCTATCAGAGACTAGCTGTCTGTAGTCTGTCAGAGATTAGCTGTGTTGTAGCATCTGTAGTCTGTCAGAGATTAGCTGTGTTGTATTCTGTCAGAGACTAGCTGTCTGTAGTCTGTCAGAGATTAGCTGTGTTGTAGTCTGTCAGAGACTAGCTGTCTGTAGTCTGTCAGAGATTAGCTGTGTTGTAGTCTGTCCACGAGAGACTAGCAGTCTGTAGTCTGTCAGAGATTAGCTGTGTTGTAGTCTGTCAGAGACTAGCTGTCTGTAGTCTGTCAGAGATTAGCTGTGTTGTAGCATCTGTAGTCTGTCAGAGATTAGCTGTGTTGTAGCATCTGTAGTCTGTCAGAGATTAGCTATCTGTAGTCTGTCAGAGATTAGCTATATGTAGTCTGTCAGAGACTAGCTGTGTTGTAGCATCTGTAGTCTGTCAGAGATTAGCTACCTGTAGTCTGTCAGAGACTAGCTGTGTTGTAGCATCTGTAGTCTGTCAGGGATTAGCTATCTGTAGTCTGTCAGAGATTAGCTGTGTTGTAGCATCTGTAGTCTGTCAGAGTTTAGCTGTGTTGTATTCTGTCAGAGACTAGCTGTCTGTAGTCTGTCAGAGATTAGCTGTGTTGTAGTCTGTCAGAGACTAGCTGTCTGTAGTCTGTCAGAGATTAGCTGTGTTGTAGTCTGTCAGAGACTAGCTGTCTGTAGTCTGTCAGAGATTAGCTGTGTTGTAGCATCTGTAGTCTGTCAGAGATTAGCTGTGTTGTAGCATCTGTAGTCTGTCAGAGATTAGCTGTGTTGTAGCATCTGTAGTCTGTCAGAGATTAGCTATCTGTAGTCTGTCAGAGATTAGCTATCTGTAGTCTGTCAGAGACTAGCTGTGTTGTAGCATCTGTAGTCTGTCAGAGATTAGCTACCTGTAGTCTGTCAGAGATTAGCTACCTGTAGTCTGTCAGAGATTAGCTATCTGTAGTTTGTCAGAGACTAGCTGTGTTGTAGCATCTGTAGTCTGTCAGAGATTAGCTACCTGTAGTCTGTCAGAGATTAGCTGTGTTGTAGCATCTGTAGTCTGTCAGAGATTAGCTGTGTTGTAGCATCTGTAGTCTGTCAGAGATGAGCTATCTGTAGTCTGTCAGAGATTAGCTATCTGTAGTCTGTCAGAGACTAGCTGTGTTGTAGCATCTGTAGTCTGTCAGAGATTAGCTATCTGTAGTCTGTCAGAGATTAGCTACCTGTAGTCTGTCAGAGATTAGCTACCTGTAGTCTGTCAGAGATTAGCTATCGGTAGTCTGTCAGAGACTAGCTGTGTTGTAGCATCTGTAGTCTGCCAGAGATTAGCTATCTGTAGTCTGTCAGAGATTAGCTATCTGTAGTCTGTCAGATATTAGCTACCTGTAGTCTGTCAGATATTAGCTACCTGTAGTCTGTCAGAGATTAGCTATCTGTAGTCTGTCAGAGATTAGCTATCTGTAGTCTGCCAGAGATTAGCTATCTGTAGTCTGTCAGAGATTAGCTATCTGTAGTCTGCCAGAGATTAGCTATCTGTAGTCTGTCAGAGATTAGCTATCTGTAGTCTGTCAGAGACTAGCTATCTGTAGTCTGTCAGAGATTAGCTGTGTTGTAGCATCTGTAGTCTGTCAGAGATTAGCTATCTGTAGTCTGTCAGAGATTAGCTATCTGTAGTCTGTCAGAGACTAGCTGTGTTGTAGCATCTGTAGTCTGTCAGAGATTAGCTACCTGTAGTCTGTCAGAGATTAGCTACCTGTAGTCTGTCAGAGATTAGCTATCTGTAGTTTGTCAGAGACTAGCTGTGTTGTAGCATCTGTAGTCTGTCAGAGATTAGCTACCTGTAGTCTGTCAGAGATTAGTTGTGTTGTAGCATCTGTAGTCTGTCAGAGATTAGCTGTGTTGTAGCATCTGTAGTCTGTCAGAGATGAGCTATCTGTAGTCTGTCAGAGATTAGCTATCTGTAGTCTGTCAGAGACTAGCTGTGTTGTAGCATCTGTAGTCTGTCAGAGATTAGCTATCTGTAGTCTGTCAGAGATTAGCTACCTGTAGTCTGTCAGAGATTAGCTATCTGTAGTCTGTCAGAGATTAGCTACCTGTAGTCTGTCAGAGATTAGCTATCGGTAGTCTGTCAGAGACTAGCTGTGTTGTAGCATCTGTAGTCTGCCAGAGATTAGCTATCTGTAGTCTGTCAGAGATTAGCTATCTGTAGTCTGTCAGATATTAGCTACCTGTAGTCTGTCAGAGATTAGCTATCTGTAGTCTGTCAGAGATTAGCTATCTGTAGTCTGCCAGAGATTAGCTATCTGTAGTCTGTCAGAGATTAGCTATCTGTAGTCTGCCAGAGATTAGCTATCTGTAGTCTGTCAGAGATTAGCTATCTGTAGTCTGTCAGAGACTAGCTATCTGTAGTCTGTCAGAGATTAGCTGTGTTGTAGCATCTGTAGTCTGTCAGAGATTAGCTGTGTTGTATTTTGTGTAGAGATTAGCTGTTTTGTAGTCTGTGTAGAGATTTGCTGTGTTGTAGTCTGTGTAGAGATTAGCTGTGTTGTAGTCTGTGTAGAGATTAGCTGTGTTGTAGTCTATGTAGAAATTAGCTGTGTTGTAGTCTGTGTAGAGATTAGCTTTGTTGTAGTCTGTGTAGAGATTAGCTGTGTTGTAGTCTGTGTAGAGATCAGCTTTGTTGTAGTCTGTGTAGAGATCAGCTGTGTTGTAGTCTGTGTAGAGATTAGCTGTGTTGTAGTCTGTGTAGAGATCAGCGGTGTTGAAGTATGTGTTGTGATTAGCTGTGTTGTAGTCTGTGTAGAGATTAGCTGTGTTGTAGTCTGTGTAGAGATTAGCTGTGTTGTAGTATGTGTAGAGATTAGCTGTGTTGTAGTCTGTGTAGAGATTAGCTGTGTTGTAGTCTGTGTAGAGATTAGCTGTGTTGTAGTCTGTGTAGAGATTAGCTGTTCTAGTCTGTGTAGATCTTAGTTGTGTTGTAGTCTGTGTAGAGATCAGCTTTGTTGTAGTCTGTGTAGAGATCATCTGTGTTGTAGTCTGTGTAGAGATTAGCTGTGTTGTAGTCTGTGTAGAGATCAGCTGTGTTGTAGTCTGTGTAGAGTTTAGTTGTGTTGTAGTCTGTGTAGAGATTAGCTGTGTTGTAGTCTGTGTAGAGATCAGCTGTGTTGAATTCTGTGTAGAGTTTAGCTGTGTTGTAGTCTGTGTAGAGATCAGCTGTGTTGTAGTCTGTGTAGAGATCAGCTGTGTTGTAGTCTGTGTAGAGATCAGCTGTGTTGTAGTCTGTGTAGAGATCATCTGTGTTGTAGTCTGTGTAGAGATTAGCTGTGTTGTAGTCTTTGTAGAGATCAGCTGTGTTGCAGTCTGTGTAGAGTTGTGTCCTACTAAGGAAGGTGAAGGGAGTTGTCTTTCTGTCTCAGATCTCTCTCTGGGTTTTTACCTTCTCTGGTTCTGACTGTCATGGCACACAGATGATACATCTATATCTGTTCTCAATACGATTACAACTGGCAGGCTGTTAACAGTGGTTTTGGTGTGTGTGTGTGTGTGTGTGTGTGTGTGTGTCCTCAGAGTTGAAACATGAAACTGTCCTCAGAGTTTAAACATGAAACTGTCCTCAGAGTTGAAACATGAAACTGTCCTCAGAGATGAAACATGAAACTGTCCTCAGAGTTGAAACATGAAACTGTCCTCAGAGTTGAAACATGAAACTGTCCTCAGAGATGAAACATGAAACTGTCCTCAGAGTTGAAACATGAAACTGTCCTTAGAGGAAGGGCCAGCACACATCTACATTCACACACACACAGATGTGTACCCTTTCTCTCACACTCTCTCGCTCTCTCACACACACTTATCAAAACGATGACTGGCAGTGCGGTGTGTGCCAGGTAACGATGTGCGATCTAATGACCCTCTTTCTCTCCTCCTCCCTTTGTCCCCTCCCTCCCCTTTCCTCCTCCCCTTCCCCTCCTCCTCCCCTACCTTCCTCCTCCTCTCCTCTTCCAGCCCAGAAGGGTCTACTCCACCTCTCCCCGGACGTCTATCAAGAGATGGAGGCGAGCAGGAAACAGGGGGCCCCTGTTAACTACCTAACCCCCAAACTATCTGATCCCCTGGTCGTCCCTCTGTCCCCTGGACACACCCCCTACTACAGGTAGAATCGTTCTTTCATTCCCAAGTCTACCAAATAGCAATAAGGAGGGCTGAGCTGGGGTTAGTTCACCATATCTACCAGATACCTAAACATCTAGAGGAGAACTGAGCTGGGGTTAGTTACCATGTCTACCAGATACCTAAACATCTAGAGGAGAACTGAGCTGGGGTTAGTTCACCATGTGTACCAGATACCTAAACATCTAGAGGAGAACTGAGCTGGGGTTAGTTCACCATGTGTACCAGATACCTAAACATCTAGAGGAGAACTGAGCTGGGTTAGTTCACCATGTCTACCAGATACCTAAATATCTAGAGGAGAACTGAGCTGGGTTAGTTCACCATATCTACCAGATACCTAAATATCTAGAGGAGAACTGAGCTGGGTTAGTTCCCATATCTACCAGATACCTAAACATCTAGAGGAGAACTGAGCTGGGTTAGTTCACCATGTCTACCAGATACCTAAATATCTAGAGGAGAACTGAGCTGGGTTAGTTCACCATATCTACCAGATACCTAAATATCTAGAGGAGAACTGAGCTGGGTTAGTTCCCATATCTACCAGATACCTAAACATCTAGAGGAGAACTGAGCTGGGTTAGTTCCCATATCTACCAGATACCTAAACATCTAGAGGAGAACTGAGCTGGGTTAGTTCACCATATCTACCAGATACCTAAACATCTAGAGGAGAACTGAGCTGGGTTAGTTCACCATGTCTAACAGATACCTAAACATCTAGAGGAGAACTTAGCATGGTTAGTTCACCATGTCTACCAGATACCTAAAGATCTAGAGGAGAACTGAGCTGGGGTTAGTTCACCATATCTACCAGATACCTAAACATCTAGAGGAGAACTGAGCTGGGGGTAGTTCACCATGTCTACCAGATACCTAAACATCTAGAGGAGAACTGAGCTGGGGTTAGTTCACCATATCTACCAGATACCTAAACATCTAGAGGAGAACTGAGCTGGGGTTAGTTCACCATGTCTACCAGATACCTAAACATCTAGAGGAGAACTGAGCTGGGGTTAGTTCACCATATCTACCAGATACCTAAACATCTAGAGGAGAACTGAGCTGGGGTTAGTTCACCATGTCTACCAGATACCTAAACATCTAGAGGAGAACTGAGCTGGGGTTAGTTCACCATGTCTACCAGATACCTAAACATCTAGAGGAGAACTGAGCTGGGTTAGTTCACCATGTCTACCAGATACCTAAACATCTAGAGGAGGACTGAGCATGGTTAGTTCACCATGTCTACCAGATACCTAAAGAGCTATCGGAGAACTGAGCTGGGGTTAGTTCCCATGTCTACCAGATACCTAAATATCTAGAGGAGAACTGAGCATGGTTAGTTCACCATGTCTACCAGATACCTAAAGAGATAGAGGAGAACTGAGCTGGGTTAGTTCACCATGTCTACCAGATGGGAGGAGAACTGAGCTGGGGTTAGTTCCCATGTCTACCAGATAGGAGGAGAACTGAGCTGGGTTAGTTCCCATGTCTACCAGATAGGAGGAGAACTGAGCTGGGGTTAGTTCCCATGTCTACCAGATAGGAGGAGAACTGAGCTGGGTTAGTTCCCATGTCTACCAGATAGGAGGAGAACTGAGCTGGGTTAGTTCCCATGTCTACCAGATAGGAGGAAAACTGAGCTGGGTTAGTTCACCATGTCTACCAGATAGGAGGAGAACTGAGCTGGGTTAGTTCACCATGTCTACCAGATAGGAGGAGAACTGAGCTGGGTTAGTTCCCATGTCTACCAGATAGGAGGAGAACTGAGCTGGGGTTAGTTCACCATGTCTACCAGATAGGAGGAGAACTGAGCTGGGTTAGTTCACCATGTCTACCAGATAGGAGGATAACTGAGCTGGGTTAGTTCACCATGTCTACCAGATAGGAGGAGAACTGAGCTGGGTTAGTTCACCATGTCTACCAGATAGGAGGAGAACTGAGCTGGGTTAGTTCACCATGTCTACCAGATAGGAGGAGAACTGAGCTGGGTTAGTTCACCATGTCTACCAGATAGGAGGAGAACTGAGCTGGGTTAGTTCACCATGTCTACCAGATACCTAAATATCTAGAGGAGAACTGAGCTGGGTTAGTTCACCATATCTACCAGATACCTAAATATCTAGAGGAGAACTGAGCTGGATTAGTTCCCATATCTACCAGATACCTAAACATCTAGAGGAGAACTGAGCTGGGGTTAGTTCACCATGTCTACCAGATACCTAAACATCTAGAGGAGAACTGAGCTGGGGTTAGTTCACCATATCTACCAGATACCTAAACATCTAGAGGAGAACTGAGCTGGGGTTAGTTCACCATGTCTACCAGATACCTAAACATCTAGAGGAGAACTGAGCTGGGGTTAGTTCACCATATCTACCAGATACCTAAACATCTAGAGGAGAACTGAGCTGGGGTTAGTTCACCATGTCTACCAGATACCTAAACATCTAGAGGAGAACTGAGCTGGGGTTAGTTCACCATTTCTACCAGATACCTAAACATCTAGAGGAGAACTGAGCTGGGGTTAGTTCACCATATCTACCAGATACCTAAACATCTAGAGGAGAACTGAGCTGGGGTTAGTTCACCATGTCTACCAGATACCTAAACATCTAGAGGAGAACTGAGCTGGGGTTAGTTCACCATATCTACCAGATACCTAAACATCTAGAGGAGAACTGAGCTGGGGTTAGTTCACCATGTCTACCAGATACCTAAACATCTAGAGGAGAACTGAGCTGGGGTTAGTTCACCATGTCTACCAGATACCTAAACATCTAGAGGAGAACTGAGCTGGGTTAGTTCACCATGTCTACCAGATACCTAAACATCTAGAGGAGGACTGAGCATGGTTAGTTCACCATGTCTACCAGATACCTAAAGAGCTATCGGAGAACTGAGCTGGGGTTAGTTCCCATGTCTACCAGATACCTAAAGAGATAGAGGAGAACTGAGCTGGGTTAGTTCACCATGTCTACCAGATAGGAGGAGAACTGAGCTGGGGTTAGTTCCCATGTCTACCAGATAGGAGGAGAACTGAGCTGGGTTAGTTCCCATGTCTACCAGATAGGAGGAGAACTGAGCTGGGGTTAGTTCCCATGTCTACCAGATAGGAGGAGAACTGAGCTGGGTTAGTTCCCATGTCTACCAGATAGGAGGAGAACTGAGCTGGGTTAGTTCCCATGTCTACCAGATAGGAGGAAAACTGAGCTGGGTTAGTTCACCATGTCTACCAGATAGGAGGAGAACTGAGCTGGGTTAGTTCACCATGTCTACCAGATAGGAGGAGAACTGAGCTGGGTTAGTTCCCATGTCTACCAGATAGGAGGAGAACTGAGCTGGGGTTAGTTCACCATGTCTACCAGATAGGAGGAGAACTGAGCTGGGTTAGTTCACCATGTCTACCAGATAGGAGGATAACTGAGCTGGGTTAGTTCACCATGTCTACCAGATAGGAGGAGAACTGAGCTGGGTTAGTTCACCATGTCTACCAGATAGGAGGAGAACTGAGCTGGGTTAGTTCACCATGTCTACCAGATAGGAGGAGAACTGAGCTGGGTTAGTTCACCATGTCTACCAGATAGGAGGAGAACTGAGCTGGGTTAGTTCACCATGTCTACCAGATACCTAAATATCTAGAGGAGAACTGAGCTGGGTTAGTTCACCATATCTACCAGATACCTAAATATCTAGAGGAGAACTGAGCTGGGTTAGTTCCCATATCTACCAGATACCTAAACATCTAGAGGAGAACTGAGCTGGGTTAGTTCCCATATCTACCAGATACCTAAACATCTAGAGGAGAACTGAGCTGGGTTAGTTCACCATATCTACCAGATACCTAAACATCTAGAGGAGAACTGAGCTGGGTTAGTTCACCATGTCTAACAGATACCTAAACATCTAGAGGAGAACTTAGCATGGTTAGTTCACCATGTCTACCAGATACCTAAAGATCTAGAGGAGAACTGAGCTGGGGTTAGTTCACCATATCTACCAGATACCTAAACATCTAGAGGAGAACTGAGCTGGGGTTAGTTCACCATGTCTACCAGATACCTAAACATCTAGAGGAGAACTGAGCTGGGGTTAGTTCACCATATCTACCAGATACCTAAACATCTAGAGGAGAACTGAGCTGGGGTTAGTTCACCATGTCTACCAGATACCTAAACATCTAGAGGAGAACTGAGCTGGGGTTAGTTCACCATATCTACCAGATACCTAAACATCTAGAGGAGAACTGAGCTGGGGTTAGTTCACCATGTCTACCAGATACCTAAACATCTAGAGGAGAACTGAGCTGGGGTTAGTTCACCATGTCTACCAGATACCTAAACATCTAGAGGAGAACTGAGCTGGGTTAGTTCACCATGTCTACCAGATACCTAAACATCTAGAGGAGGACTGAGCATGGTTAGTTCACCATGTCTACCAGATACCTAAAGAGCTATCGGAGAACTGAGCTGGGGTTAGTTCCCATGTCTACCAGATACCTAAATATCTAGAGGAGAACTGAGCATGGTTAGTTCACCATATCTACCAGATACCTAAAGAGATAGAGGAGAACTGAGCTGGGTTAGTTCACCATGTCTACCAGATAGGAGGAGAACTGAGCTGGGGTTAGTTCCCATGTCTACCAGATAGGAGGAGAACTGAGCTGGGTTAGTTCCCATGTCTACCAGATAGGAGGAGAACTGAGCTGGGGTTAGTTCCCATGTCTACCAGATAGGAGGAGAACTGAGCTGGGTTAGTTCCCATGTCTACCAGATAGGAGGAGAACTGAGCTGGGTTAGTTCCCATGTCTACCAGATAGGAGGAAAACTGAGCTGGGTTAGTTCACCATGTCTACCAGATAGGAGGAGAACTGAGCTGGGTTAGTTCACCATGTCTACCAGATAGGAGGAGAACTGAGCTGGGTTAGTTCCCATGTCTACCAGATAGGAGGAGAACTGAGCTGGGGTTAGTTCACCATGTCTACCAGATAGGAGGAGAACTGAGCTGGGTTAGTTCACCATGTCTACCAGATAGGAGGATAACTGAGCTGGGTTAGTTCACCATGTCTACCAGATAGGAGGAGAACTGAGCTGGGTTAGTTCACCATGTCTACCAGATAGGAGGAGAACTGAGCTGGGTTAGTTCACCATGTCTACCAGATAGGAGGAGAACTGAGCTGGGTTAGTTCACCATGTCTACCAGATAGGAGGAGAACTGAGCTGGGTTAGTTCACCATGTCTACCAGATACCTAAATATCTAGAGGAGAACTGAGCTGGGTTAGTTCACCATATCTACCAGATACCTAAATATCTAGAGGAGAACTGAGCTGGGTTAGTTCCCATATCTACCAGATACCTAAACATCTAGAGGAGAACTGAGCTGGGGTTAGTTCACCATGTCTACCAGATACCTAAACATCTAGAGGAGAACTGAGCTGGGGTTAGTTCACCATATCTACCAGATACCTAAACATCTAGAGGAGAACTGAGCTGGGGTTAGTTCAGCATGTCTACCAGATACCTAAACATCTAGAGGAGAACTGAGCTGGGGTTAGTTCACCATATCTACCAGATACCTAAACATCTAGAGGAGAACTGAGCTGGGGTTAGTTCACCATGTCTACCAGATACCTAAACATCTAGAGGAGAACTGAGCTGGGGTTAGTTCACCATTTCTACCAGATACCTAAACATCTAGAGGAGAACTGAGCTGGGGTTAGTTCACCATATCTACCAGATACCTAAACATCTAGAGGAGAACTGAGCTGGGGTTAGTTCACCATGTCTACCAGATACCTAAACATCTAGAGGAGAACTGAGCTGGGGTTAGTTCACCATATCTACCAGATACCTAAACATCTAGAGGAGAACTGAGCTGGGGTTAGTTCACCATGTCTACCAGATACCTAAACATCTAGAGGAGAACTGAGCTGGGGTTAGTTCACCATGTCTACCAGATACCTAAACATCTAGAGGAGAACTGAGCTGGGTTAGTTCACCATGTCTACCAGATACCTAAACATCTAGAGGAGGACTGAGCATGGTTAGTTCACCATGTCTACCAGATACCTAAAGAGCTATCGGAGAACTGAGCTGGGGTTAGTTCCCATGTCTACCAGATACCTAAATATCTAGAGGAGAACTGAGCATGGTTAGTTCACCATGTCTACCAGATACCTAAAGAGATAGAGGAGAACTGAGCTGGGTTAGTTCACCATGTCTACCAGATAGGAGGAGAACTGAGCTGGGGTTAGTTCCCATGTCTACCAGATAGGAGGAGAACTGAGCTGGGTTAGTTCCCATGTCTACCAGATAGGAGGAGAACTGAGCTGGGGTTAGTTCCCATGTCTACCAGATAGGAGGAGAACTGAGCTGGGTTAGTTCCCATGTCTACCAGATAGGAGGAGAACTGAGCTGGGTTAGTTCCCATGTCTACCAGATAGGAGGAAAACTGAGCTGGGTTAGTTCACCATGTCTACCAGATAGGAGGAGAACTGAGCTGGGTTAGTTCACCATGTCTACCAGATAGGAGGAGAACTGAGCTGGGTTAGTTCCCATGTCTACCAGATAGGAGGAGAACTGAGCTGGGGTTAGTTCACCATGTCTACCAGATAGGAGGAGAACTGAGCTGGGTTAGTTCACCATGTCTACCAGATAGGAGGATAACTGAGCTGGGTTAGTTCACCATGTCTACCAGATAGGAGGAGAACTGAGCTGGGTTAGTTCACCATGTCTACCAGATAGGAGGAGAACTGAGCTGGGTTAGTTCACCATGTCTACCAGATAGGAGGAGAACTGAGCTGGGTTAGTTCACCATGTCTACCAGATAGGAGGAGAACTGAGCTGGGTTAGTTCACCATGTCTACCAGATACCTAAATATCTAGAGGAGAACTGAGCTGGGTTAGTTCACCATATCTACCAGATACCTAAATATCTAGAGGAGAACTGAGCTGGGTTAGTTCCCATATCTACCAGATACCTAAACATCTAGAGGAGAACTGAGCTGGGTTAGTTCCCATATCTACCAGATACCTAAACATCTAGAGGAGAACTGAGCTGGGTTAGTTCACCATATCTACCAGATACCTAAACATCTAGAGGAGAACTGAGCTGGGTTAGTTCACCATGTCTAACAGATACCTAAACATCTAGAGGAGAACTTAGCATGGTTAGTTCACCATGTCTACCAGATACCTAAAGATCTAGAGGAGAACTGAGCTGGGGTTAGTTCACCATATCTACCAGATACCTAAACATCTAGAGGAGAACTGAGCTGGGGTTAGTTCACCATGTCTACCAGATACCTAAACATCTAGAGGAGAACTGAGCTGGGGTTAGTTCACCATATCTACCAGATACCTAAACATCTAGAGGAGAACTGAGCTGGGGTTAGTTCACCATGTCTACCAGATACCTAAACATCTAGAGGAGAACTGAGCTGGGGTTAGTTCACCATATCTACCAGATACCTAAACATCTAGAGGAGAACTGAGCTGGGGTTAGTTCACCATGTCTACCAGATACCTAAACATCTAGAGGAGAACTGAGCTGGGGTTAGTTCACCATGTCTACCAGATACCTAAACATCTAGAGGAGAACTGAGCTGGGTTAGTTCACCATGTCTACCAGATACCTAAACATCTAGAGGAGGACTGAGCATGGTTAGTTCACCATGTCTACCAGATACCTAAAGAGCTATCGGAGAACTGAGCTGGGGTTAGTTCCCATGTCTACCAGATACCTAAATATCTAGAGGAGAACTGAGCATGGTTAGTTCACCATGTCTACCAGATACCTAAAGAGATAGAGGAGAACTGAGCTGGGTTAGTTCACCATGTCTACCAGATAGGAGGAGAACTGAGCTGGGGTTAGTTCCCATGTCTACCAGATAGGAGGAGAACTGAGCTGGGTTAGTTCCCATATCTACCAGATAGGAGGAGAACTGAGCTGGGGTTAGTTCCCATGTCTACCAGATAGGAGGAGAACTGAGCTGGGTTAGTTCCCATGTCTACCAGATAGGAGGAGAACTGAGCTGGGTTAGTTCCCATGTCTACCAGATAGGAGGAAAACTGAGCTGGGTTAGTTCACCATGTCTACCAGATAGGAGGAGAACTGAGCTGGGTTAGTTCACCATGTCTACCAGATAGGAGGAGAACTGAGCTGGGTTAGTTCCCATGTCTACCAGATAGGAGGAGAACTGAGCTGGGGTTAGTTCACCATGTCTACCAGATAGGAGGATAACTGAGCTGGGTTAGTTCACCATGTCTACCAGATAGGAGGATAACTGAGCTGGGTTAGTTCACCATGTCTACCAGATAGGAGGAGAACTGAGCTGGGTTAGTTCACCATGTCTACCAGATAGGAGGAGAACTGAGCTGGGTTAGTTCACCATGTCTACCAGATAGGAGGAGAACTGAGCTGGGTTAGTTCACCATGTCTACCAGATAGGAGGAGAACTGAGCTGGGTTAGTTCACCATGTCTACCAGATACCTAAATATCTAGAGGAGAACTGAGCTGGGTTAGTTCACCATATCTACCAGATACCTAAATATCTAGAGAAGAACTGAGCTGGGTTAGTTCCCATATCTACCAGATACCTAAACATCTAGAGGAGAACTGAGCTGGGTTAGTTCCCATATCTACCAGATACCTAAACATCTAGAGGAGAACTGAGCTGGGTTAGTTCACCATATCTACCAGATACCTAAACATCTAGAGGAGAACTGAGCTGGGTTAGTTCACCATGTCTACCAGATACCTAAATATCTAGAGGAGAACTGAGCTGGGTTAGTTCACCATATCTACCAGATACCTAAATATCTAGAGGAGAACTGAGCTGGGTTAGTTCCCATATCTACCAGATACCTAAACATCTAGAGGAGAACTGAGCTGGGTTAGTTCCCATATCTACCAGATACCTAAACATCTAGAGGAGAACTGAGCTGGGTTAGTTCACCATATCTACCAGATACCTAAACATCTAGAGGAGAACTGAGCTGGGTTAGTTCACCATGTCTAACAGATACCTAAACATCTAGAGGAGAACTTAGCATGGTTAGTTCACCATGTCTACCAGATACCTAAACATCTAGAGGAGAACTGAGCTGGGTTAGTTCACCATATCTACCAGATACCTAAACATCTAGAGGAGAACTGAGCTGGGTTAGTTCACCATGTCTAACAGATACCTAAACATCTAGAGGAGAACTTAGCATGGTTAGTTCACCATGTCTACCAGATACCTAAAGATCTAGAGGAGAACTGAGCTGGGGTTAGTTCACCATATCTACCAGATACCTAAACATCTAGAGGAGAACTGAGCTGGGGTTAGTTCACCATGTCTACCAGATAGGAGGAGAACTGAGCTGGGGTTAGTTCCCATGTCTACCAGATAGGAGGAGAACTGAGCTGGGTTAGTTCACCATGTCTACCAGATAGGAGGAGAACTGAGCTGGGTTAGTTCACCATGTCTACCAGATAGGAGGAGAACTGAGCTGGGTTAGTTCACCATGTCTACCAGATACCTAAATATCTAGAGGAGAACTGAGCTGGGTTAGTTCACCATATCTACCAGATACCTAAATATCTAGAGGAGAACTGAGCTGGGTTAGTTCCCATATCTACCAGATACCTAAACATCTAGAGGAGAACTGAGCTGGGTTAGTTCCCATATCTACCAGATACCTAAACATCTAGAGGAGAACTGAGCTGGGTTAGTTCACCATATCTACCAGATACCTAAACATCTAGAGGAGAACTGAGCTGGGTTAGTTCACCATGTCTAACAGATACCTAAACATCTAGAGGAGAACTTAGCATGGTTAGTTCACCATGTCTACCAGATACCTAAAGATCTAGAGGAGAACTGAGCTGGGGTTAGTTCATCATATCTACCAGATACCTAAACATCTAGAGGAGAACTGAGCTGGGGTTAGTTCACCATGTCTACCAGATAGGAGGAGAACTGAGCTGGGGTTAGTTCCCATGTCTACCAGATAGGAGGAGAACTGAGCTGGGTTAGTTCCCATGTCTACCAGATAGGAGGAGAACTGAGCTGGGGTTAGTTCCCATGTCTACCAGATAGGAGGAGAACTGAGCTGGGTTAGTTCCCATGTCTACCAGATAGGAGGAGAACTGAGCTGGGTTAGTTCCCATGTCTACCAGATAGGAGGAAAACTGAGCTGGGTTAGTTCACCATGTCTACCAGATAGGAGGAGAACTGAGCTGGGTTAGTTCACCATGTCTACCAGATAGGAGGAGAACTGAGCTGGGTTAGTTCCCATGTCTACCAGATAGGAGGAGAACTGAGCTGGGGTTAGTTCACCATGTCTACCAGATAGGAGGAGAACTGAGCTGGGTTAGTTCACCATGTCTACCAGATAGGAGGATAACTGAGCTGGGTTAGTTCACCATGTCTACCAGATAGGAGGAGAACTGAGCTGGGTTAGTTCACCATGTCTACCAGATAGGAGGAGAACTGAGCTGGGTTAGTTCACCATGTCTACCAGATAGGAGGAGAACTGAGCTGGGTTAGTTCACCATGTCTACCAGATAGGAGGAGAACTGAGCTGGGTTAGTTCCCATGTCTACCAGATAGGAGGAGAACTGAGCTGGGGTTAGTTCACCATGTCTACCAGATACCTAAATATCTAGAGGAGAACTGAGCTGGGTTAGTTCACCATATCTACCAGATACCTAAATATCTAGAGGAGAACTGAGCTGGGTTAGTTCCCATATCTACCAGATACCTAAACATCTAGAGGAGAACTGAGCTGGGTTAGTTCCCATATCTACCAGATACCTAAACATCTAGAGGAGAACTGAGCTGGGTTAGTTCACCATATCTACCAGATACCTAAACATCTAGAGGAGAACTGAGCTGGGTTAGTTCACCATGTCTAACAGATACCTAAACATCTAGAGGAGAACTTAGCATGGTTAGTTCACCATGTCTACCAGATACCTAAAGATCTAGAGGAGAACTGAGCTGGGGTTAGTTCACCATATCTACCAGATACCTAAACATCTAGAGGAGAACTGAGCTGGGGTTAGTTCACCATGTCTACCAGATACCTAAACATCTAGAGGAGAACTGAGCTGGGGTTAGTTCACCATATCTACCAGATACCTAAACATCTAGAGGAGAACTGAGCTGGGGTTAGTTCACCATGTCTACCAGATACCTAAACATCTAGAGGAGAACTGAGCTGGGGTTAGTTCACCATATCTACCAGATACCTAAACATCTAGAGGAGAACTGAGCTGGGGTTAGTTCACCATGTCTACCAGATACCTAAACATCTAGAGGAGAACTGAGCTGGGGTTAGTTCACCATGTCTACCAGATACCTAAACATCTAGAGGAGAACTGAGCTGGGTTAGTTCACCATGTCTACCAGATACCTAAACATCTAGAGGAGGACTGAGCATGGTTAGTTCACCATGTCTACCAGATACCTAAAGAGCTATCGGAGAACTGAGCTGGGGTTAGTTCCCATGTCTACCAGATACCTAAATATCTAGAGGAGAACTGAGCATGGTTAGTTCACCATGTCTACCAGATACCTAAAGAGATAGAGGAGAACTGAGCTGGGTTAGTTCACCATGTCTACCAGATAGGAGGAGAACTGAGCTGGGGTTAGTTCCCATGTCTACCAGATAGGAGGAGAACTGAGCTGGGTTAGTTCCCATGTCTACCAGATAGGAGGAGAACTGAGCTGGGGTTAGTTCCCATGTCTACCAGATAGGAGGAGAACTGAGCTGGGTTAGTTCCCATGTCTACCAGATAGGAGGAGAACTGAGCTGGGTTAGTTCCCATGTCTACCAGATAGGAGGAAAACTGAGCTGGGTTAGTTCACCATGTCTACCAGATAGGAGGAGAACTGAGCTGGGTTAGTTCACCATGTCTACCAGATAGGAGGAGAACTGAGCTGGGTTAGTTCCCATGTCTACCAGATAGGAGGAGAACTGAGCTGGGGTTAGTTCACCATGTCTACCAGATAGGAGGAGAACTGAGCTGGGTTAGTTCACCATGTCTACCAGATAGGAGGAGAACTGAGCTGGGTTAGTTCACCATGTCTACCAGATAGGAGGAGAACTGAGCTGGGTTAGTTCACCATGTCTACCAGATAGGAGGAGAACTGAGCTGGGTTAGTTCACCATGTCTACCAGATAGGAGGAGAACTGAGCTGGGTTAGTTCACCATGTCTACCAGATAGGAGGAGAACTGAGCTGGGTTAGTTCACCATGTCTACCAGATACCTAAATATCTAGAGGAGAACTGAGCTGGGTTAGTTCCCATATCTACCAGATACCTAAATATCTAGAGGAGAACTGAGCATGGTTAGTTCCCATATCTACCAGATACCTAAATATCTAGAGGAGAACTGAGCATGGTTAGTTCCCATATCTACCAGATACCTAAATATCTAGAGGAGAACTGAGCATGGTTAGTTCCCATATCTACCAGATACCTAAACATCTAGAGGAGAACTGAGCTGGGTTAGTTCCCATATCTACCAGATACCTAAATATCTAGAGGAGAACTGAGCTGGGTTAGTTCCCATATCTACCAGATACCTAAATATCTAGAGGAGAACTGAGCATGGTTAGTTCCCATATCTACCAGATACCTAAATATCTAGAGGAGAACTGAGCATGGTTAGTTCCCATATCTACCAGATACCTAAACATCTAGAGGAGAACTGAGCTGGGTTAGTTCCCATATCTACCAGATACCTAAACATCTAGAGGAGAACTGAGCTGGGTTAGTTCCCATATCTACCAGATACCTAAACATCTAGAGGAGAACTGAGCTGGGTTAGTTCACCATATCTACCAGATACCTAAACATCTAGAGGAGAACTGAGCTGGGTTAGTTCACCATGTCTAACAGATACCTAAACATCTAGAGGAGAACTTAGCATGGTTAGTTCACCATGTCTACCAGATACCTAAAGATCTAGAGGAGAACTGAGCTGGGGTTAGTTCACCATATCTACCAGATACCTAAACATCTAGAGGAGAACTGAGCTGGGGTTAGTTCACCATGTCTACCAGATACCTAAACATCTAGAGGAGAACTGAGCTGGGGTTAGTTCACCATATCTACCAGATACCTAAACATCTAGAGGAGAACTGAGCTGGGGTTAGTTCACCATGTCTACCAGATACCTAAACATCTAGAGGAGAACTGAGCTGGGGTTAGTTCACCATATCTACCAGATACCTAAACATCTAGAGGAGAACTGAGCTGGGGTTAGTTCACCATGTCTACCAGATACCTAAACATCTAGAGGAGAACTGAGCTGGGGTTAGTTCACCATGTCTACCAGATACCTAAACATCTAGAGGAGAACTGAGCTGGGTTAGTTCACCATGTCTACCAGATACCTAAACATCTAGAGGAGGACTGAGCATGGTTAGTTCACCATGTCTACCAGATACCTAAAGAGCTATCGGAGAACTGAGCTGGGGTTAGTTCCCATGTCTACCAGATACCTAAATATCTAGAGGAGAACTGAGCATGGTTAGTTCACCATGTCTACCAGATACCTAAAGAGATAGAGGAGAACTGAGCTGGGTTAGTTCACCATGTCTACCAGATAGGAGGAGAACTGAGCTGGGTTAGTTCCCATGTCTACCACATAGGAGGAGAACTGAGCTGGGGTTAGTTCACCATGTCTACCAGATAGGAGGAGAACTGAGCTGGGGTTAGTTCCCATGTCTACCAGATAGGAGGAGAACTGAGCTGGGTTAGTTCCCATGTCTACCAGATAGGAGGAGAACTGAGCTGGGTTAGTTCACCATGTCTACCAGATAGGAGGAGAACTGAGCTGGGTTAGTTCACCATGTCTACCAGATAGGAGGAGAACTGAGCTGGGTTAGTTCACCATGTCTACCAGATAGGAGGAGAACTGAGCTGGGTTAGTTCACCATGTCTACCAGATAGGAGGAGAACTGAGCTGGGTTAGTTCACCATGTCTACCAGATAGGAGGAGAACTGAGCTGGGTTAGTTCACCATGTCTACCAGATAGGAGGAGAACTGAGCTGGGTTAGTTCACCATGTCTACCAGATAGGAGGAGAACTGAGCTGGGTTAGTTCCCATGTCTACCAGATAGGAGGAGAACTGAGCTGGGTTAGTTCACCATGTCTACCAGATAGGAGGAGAACTGAGCTGGGTTAGTTCCCATGTCTACCAGATAGGAGGAGAACTGAGCTGGGTTAGTTCACCATGTCTACCAGATAGGAGGAGAACTGAGCTGGGTTAGTTCACCATGTCTACCAGATAGGAGGAGAACTGAGCTGGGTTAGTTCACCATGTCTACCAGATAGGAGGAGAACTGAGCTGGGTTAGTTCACCATGTCTACCAGATAGGAGGAGAACTGAGCTGGGTTAGTTCACCATGTCTACCAGATAGGAGGAGAACTGAGCTGGGTTAGTTCACCATGTCTACCAGATAGGAGGAGAACTGAGCTGGGTTAGTTCCCATGTCTACCAGATAGGAGGAGAACTGAGCTGGGTTAGTTCACCATGTCTACCAGATAGGAGGAGAACTGAGCTGGGTTAGTTCCCATGTCTACCAGATAGGAGGAGAACTGAGCTGGGTTAGTTCCCCATGTCTACCAGATAGGAGGAGAACTGAGCTGGGTTAGTTCACCATGTCTACCAGATAGGAGGAGAACTGAGCTGGGTTAGTTCCCCATGTCTACCAGATAGGAGGAGAACTGAGCTGGGTTAGTTCCCCACTGGCAGAATGTGTAATATCTTTGTGTCTGAACGAGATGTTTAACGTTTGATGTTTATTATTGTTCACTGCGTTTCTAAGATCGTTTTCTACCTGTTAATCAGTTTCTGTTTTACAGCCCCCCCGCAGTTGCCACGGCAGCCATGGCGAGGGAGCTGTTGATGAACGGGTCAGGAGAGGGGAGGTCTGGGGAGAACATAGGACTGAAGGGGAAGAGCTCTGTCCAGCCCTCACAGCAACTAGAGTACCTGGCTCAAATACAAGGCTTCCAGGTAGGCATGCAGTATGCTTCTAGTGCACGCACGCACACACACGCACACACACACACACACACACACACACACACACACACACACACACACACACACACACCTAAACCTAAGCAGACACACTCTGATATAGTAGTAGACTGACACATGGAAAGTAGAGGGCTGAAGGCCTGGTCCTTATACCCTGTACCGTGTGTGTATGTCTATGTTTTCATTCTCGTGTGTGTGTGTGTGTGTGTGTGTGTGTGTGTGTGTGTGTGTGTGTGTGTGTGTGTGTGTGTGTGCCTGTGCCTTAATCTAGGCCTCCAGATCTGCCCTGCATACCACAGCCCTAATCCCAGATAGCAGTGCAACAGAGGCTGTTCATTCTACAGTTTAACTCCACATGCTGTCTACCACCCCACACGCCTGCTTCTGGAAGGCTACTTACATATGATTTCAATCACTGGATGGCTGACTGGCCGGCTGGCTGACTGGCTGACTGACTGGCTGGCTGGCTGACTGGATGGCTGGCTGGCTGACTGGCTGGCTGGATGGATGGCTGACTGGCTGGCTGACTGACTGACTGGCTGGCTGACTGACTGGCTGGCTGACTGGCTGACTGGCCGACTGGCTGGCTGACTGGCTGGCTCGCTGACTGGATGGCTGGCTGGATGGCTGACTGGCTGGCTGGCCGACTGACTGACTGGCTGGCTCGCTGACTGGCTGACTGGCTGACTGACTGGATCCCTTTTGATTTGAACTGAACCTTCCATACATGTTTCCTTTTGTAGAAGTGGTCAGAAAGTGACTTGTTGGACCCTGAATGACAACACATTGAGGAGAGGGAGGTGCTCAAAGATGACCCCCCACCCCAACATGAGACATCTATGTCTTCATCACTGTGAAAGATGACCCCCCACCCCACCATGAGACATCTATGTCTTCATCACTGTAAAATATGACCCCCCCCTCCACCCAACATGAGACATCTATGTCTTCATCACTGTAAAAGATGACCCCCCCCACCATGAGACATCTACAGTGGGGAGAACAAGTAGTTGATACACTGCCGATTTTGCAGGTTTTCCAACTTACAAAGCATGTAGAGGTCTGTAATTTTTATCATAGACACACTTCAACTGTGAGAGACGGAATCTAAAACAAAAATCCAGAAAATCACATTGTATGATTTTTAAGTAATTAAGTAATTAATTTGCATTGTATTGCATGACATAAGTATTTGATACATCAGAAAAGCATAACTTGATATTTGGTACAGAAACCTTTGTTTGCAGTTACAGAGTTCATACGTTTCCTGTAGTTCTTGACCAGGTTTGCACACACTGCAGCAGGGATTTTGTCCCACTCCTCCATACAGACCTTCTCCAGATCCTTCAGGTTTCGGGGCTGTCGCTACTGACTTTCAGCTCCCTCCAAAGATTTTCTATTGGGTTCAGGTCTGGAGACTGGCTAGGCCACTCCAGGACCTTGAGATGCTTCTTACGGAGCCACTCCTTAGTTGCCCTGGCTGTGTGTTTCGGGTCGTTGTCATGCTGGAAGACCCAGCCACAACCCAGCTTCAATGCTCTTACTGAGGGAAGGAGGTTGCTGGCCAAGATCTCGCGATACATGGCCCCATCCATCCTCCCCTCAATACGGTGCAGTCGTCCTGTCCCCTTTGCAGAAAAGCATCCCCAAAGAATGATGTTTCCACCTCGATGGTTCACAGTTGGGATGGTGTTCTTGGGGTTGTACTCATCCTTCTTCTTCCTCCAAACACGGCGAGTGGAGTTTAGACCAAAAAGCTCTATTTTTGTCTCATCAGACCACATGACCTTCTCCCATTCCTCCTCTGGATCATCCAGATGGTCATTGGCAAACTTCAGACGTCGGACATGCGCTGGCTTGAGTAGGGGGACCTTGGGTGCGCTGCAGGATTTTAATCCATGACGGCGTAGTGTGTTACTAATGGTTTTCTTTGAGACTGTGGTCCCAGCTCTCTTCAGGTCATTGACCAGGTCCTGCAGTGTAGTTCTGGGCTGATCCCTCACCTTCCTCATGATCATTGATGACCCCACGAGGTGAGATCTTGCATGGAGCCCCAGACCGAGGGTGATTGACCATCATCTTGAACTTCTTCTATTTTCTAATAATTGCGCCAACAGTTGTTGCCTTCTCACCAAGCTGCTTGCCTATTGTCCTGTATCCCATCCCAGCCTTGTGCAGGTCTACAGTTTTATCCCTGATGTCCTTACACAGCTCTCTGGTCTTGGCCATTGTGGAGAGGTTGGAGTCCGTTTGATTGAGTGTGTGGACAGGTGTCTTTTATACAGGTAACGAGTTCAAACAGGTGCAGTTAATACAGGTAATGAGTGGAGAACAGGAGGGTTTCTTAAAGAAAAACTAACAGGTGTCTGAGAGCCAGAATTCTTACTGGTTGGTAGGTGATCAAATACTTATATCATGCAATAAAATGCAAATTAATTACTTAAAAATCATACAATGTGATTTTCTGGATTTTTGTTTTAGATTCCTTCTCTCAGTTGAAGTGTACCTATGATAAAAAAAATGACAGACCTCTACATGCTTTGTAAGTAGGAAAACCTGCAAAATCGGCAGTGTATCAAATTCTTGTTCTCCCCACTTCTCCCCACATCAGTGGAAAAGATGAACGGTTGAGATTGATATCATTTAATTATGATGATTTTGGATGTGGCGTGGTAGGCTCTGACCACAAACATGTATGGAAGGTTCAGTTCAAATCTAAAGGAATGCTGTCAAAAGTGATTGAATTTAAATGTTTTTTTTTTTTTTTTAAACCCGGAAGTGAATGTGGAGCTCCGTCTTAATGCATCACAATGTGCTGGTGTTCCTCAGTAACATTAGACACACCAGATCCCAACCTGCTCTGGGCTCCAGACAAAACACTTTGTTATTGTTCTTAGCTCTCTCAGCCTTCCTGTGTGTAACCTGAGAGAGCACTGAGACCCGGCCAAGCCCCAACACACACATCAGGTTCTGCTTAGAGAGAGTGGGTGTGTGTGTGGGTGTGGGTGTGGGAGTGTGTGTGTGTGTTTGTGTTTGGTTTTACAAGGAAAATTCAGGCAGGGAAAATTAGGGGTTGGGGTTAAAGTTAGGTTTAGGGTTAATGTTAGGTTTCTGGTTAGGTTTAGGGTTAATGTTAGGTTTCAGGTTAGGGTTAGGGTTCGTTTAAGGTTAGGGTTAAGGTTAAGGTTATGTTTAAGGTTATGTTTAAGGCTAGGATTACGGTTAGGTTTAAGGTTAGAATAAAGGTTAGGTTTAGGGTTAATGTTATGTTTAAGGTTATGTTTAAGATTAGGGTTAGGGTTAGGGTTCGTGTTTAGGGTTAATGTTATGTTTAAGGTTATGTTTAAAGCTAGGATTACGGTTAGGTTTAAGGTTAGAATGAAGGTTAGGTTTAGGGTTAATGTTATGTTTAAGGTTATGTTTAAGATTGGGGTTAGGGTTAGGGTTAGGGTTCGTGTTTAGGGTTAATGTTAGGTTTCAGGTTATGTTTAAGATTAGGGTTACGGTTAGGTTTAAGGTTAGGATGAAGGTTAGGTTTAGGGTTAATGTTATGTTTAAGGTTATGTTTAAGATTAGTGTTAGGGTTAGGGTTCTTGTTTAGGGTTAATGTTAGGTTTCAGGTTATGTTTAAGGTTATGTTTAAGGTTAGGGTTAGGGTTCGTGTTTAGGGTTAGGATGAAGGTTAGGTTTAGGGTTAATGTTATGTTTAAGGTTATGTTTAAGATTAGGGTTAGGGTTAGGGTTCTTGTTTAGGGTTAATGTTAGGTTTCAGGTTATGTTTAAGGTTATGTTTAAGGTTATGTTTAAGGTTAGGGTTAAGGTTAGGTTTAAGGTTAGGATGAAGGTTATGTTTAAGGTTAGGGTTAGGGTTCGTGTTTAGGGAAAACAGGATTTTGAATGGGAATACATTTTTTGATCCCCTCAAGGATAGTAAAACAAAATTAGATTGTAACTGAGATGACAGACTGTATGTCTCATTGAGTGGATGCTTCATATTATTGACAGTTCGTAAGGGAGATTATATCAGATGTCTACGTTAGGCAGATTGTACATTTACGTTCTGTAAGGTATATGTTTCCGGCCACAGTGTTTTAGTGTGCTTCTTTTAGATTTCCTAAAACATGCACTTGTCTCTTTTTAACATTTAGAACTTGTAAAACCTGATGTGTTCTAGTCAGAATGCCAGGTGTTCTAACTTCATACCACTCAATCACATTTACCTTCTAAACAGAACACACTCAATCAGCCAACAGGTTTCTCCACGCATCGCGCAGACAGGAAAAAACATCTTTCTGGTAAAAAGAGGGGCGGGGGCGTATGCCTTATGACTAACGTGACATGGTGCGATGAAAGAAACATACAGGAACTCAAATCCTTCTGTTCACCTGATTTAGAATTCCTCACAATCAAATGTAGACCGCATTATCTACCAAGAGAATTCTCTTCGATTATAATCACAGCCGTATATATCCCCCCCCAAGCAGACACATCGATGGCTCTGAACGAACTTTATTTAACTCTCTGCAAACTGGAAACAATTTATCCGGAGGCTGCATTCATTGTAGCTGGGGATTTTAACAAGGCTAATCTGAAAACAAGACTCCCCAAATTTTATCAGCATATCGATTGCGCAACCAGGGGAGGAAAGACCTTGGACCATTGTTACTCTAACTTCCGCGACGCATATAAGGCCCTGCCCCGCCCCCCTTTCGGAAAAGCTGACCACGACTCCATTTTGTTGATCCCTGCCTACAGACAGAAACTAAAACAAGAGGCTCCCACGCTGAGGTCTGTCCAACGCTGGTCCGACCAAGCTGACTCCACACTCCAAGACTGCTTCCATCACGTGGACTGGGAGATGTTTCGTATTGCGTCAGATAACAACATTGACGAATACGCTGATTCGGTGTGCGAGTTCATTAGAACGTGCGTTGAAGATGTCGTTCCCATAGCAACGATTAAAACATTCCCTAACCAGAAACCGTGGATTGATGGCAGCATTCGTGTGAAACTGAAAGCGCGAACCACTGCTTTTAATCAGGGCAAGGTGTCTGGTAACATGACCGAATACAAACAGTGCAGCTATTCCCTCCGCAAGGCTATCAAACAAGCTAAGCGCCAGTACAGAGACAAAGTAGAATCTCAATTCAACGGCTCAGACACAAGAGGCATGTGGCAGGGTCTACAGTCAATCACGGACTACAGGAAGAAACCCAGCCCAGTCACGGACCAGGATGTCTTGCTCCCAGGCAGACTAAATAACTTTTTTGCCCGCTTTGAGGACAATACAGTGCCACTGACACGGCCTGCAACGAAAACATGCGGTCTCTCCTTCACTGCAGCCGAGGTGAGTAAGACATTTAAACGTGTTAACCCTCGCAAGGCTGCAGGCCCAGATGGCATCCCCAGCCGCGCCCTCAGAGCATGCGCAGACCAGCTGGCCGGTGTGTTTACGGACATATTCAATCAATCCCTATACCAGTCTGCTGTTCCCACATGCTTCAAGAGGGCCACCATTGTTCCTGTTCCCAAGAAAGCTAAGGTAACTGAGCTAAATGACTACCGCCCCGTAGCACTCACATCCGTCATCATGAAGTGCTTTGAGAGACTAGTCAAGGACCATATCACCTCCACCCTACCTGACACCCTAGACCCACTCCAATTTGCTTACCGCCCAAATAGGTCCACAGACGATGCAATCTCAACCACACTGCACACTGCCCTAACCCATCTGGACAAGAGGAATACCTATGTGAGAATGCTGTTCATCGACTACAGCTCGGCATTCAACACCATAGTACCCTCCAAGCTCGTCATCAAGCTCGAGACCCTGGGTCTCGACCCCGCCCTGTGCAACTGGGTACTGGACTTCCTGACGGGCCGCCCCCAGGTGGTGAGGGTAGGCAACAACATCTCCTCCCCGCTGATCCTCAACACTGGGGCCCCACAAGGTTGCGTTCTGAGCCCTCTCCTGTACTCCCTGTTCACCCACGACTGCGTGGCCACGCACGCCTCCAACTCAATCATCAAGTTTGCGGACGACACAACAGTGGTAGGCTTGATTACCAACAACGATGAGACGGCCTACAGGGAGGAGGTGAGGGCCCTCGGAGTGTGGTGTCAGGAAAACAACCTCACACTCAACGTCAACAAAACTAAGGAGATGATTGTGGACTTCAGGAAACAGCAGAGGGAACACCCCCCTATCCACATCGATGGAACAGTAGTGGAGAGGGTAGCAAGTTTTAAGTTCCTCGGCATACACATCACAGACAAACTGAATTGGTCCACTCACACAGACAGCATCGTGAAGAAGGCGCAGCAGCGCCTCTTCAACCTCAGGAGGCTGAAGAAATTCGGCTTGTCACCAAAAGCACTCACAAACTTCTACAGATGCACAATCGAGAGCATCCTGGCGGGCTGTATCACCGCCTGGTATGGCAACTGCACCGCCCTCAACCGTAAGGCTCTCCAGAGGGTAGTGAGGTCTGCACAACGCATCACCGGGGGCAAACTACCTGCCCTCCAGGACACCTACACCACCCGATGTCACAGGAAGGCCATAAAGATCATCAAGGACATCAACCACCCGAGCCACTGCCTGTTCACCCCGCTATCATCCAGAAGGCGAGGTCAGTACAGGTGCATCAAAGCTGGGACCGAGAGACTGAAAAACAGCTTCTATCTCAAGGCCATCAGACTGTTAAACAGCCACCACTAACACTGAGTGGCTGCTGCCAACACACTGACACTGACTCAACTCCAGCCACTTTAATAATGGGAATTGATGGGAAATGATGTAAATATATCACTAGCCACTTTAAACAATGCTACCTTATATAAATGTTACTTACCCTACATTATTCATCTCATATGCATACGTATATACTGTACTCTATATCATCGACGGTATCCTTATGTAATACATGTATCACTAGCCACTTTATACTATACTATGCCACTTTGTTTACATACTCATCTCTTTGTACATACTGTACCCGATACCATCTACTGTATCTTGCCTATGCTGCTCTGTACCATCACTCATTCATATATCCTTATGTACATATTCTTTATCCCCTTACACTGTGTACAAGACAGTAGTTTTGGAATTGTTAGTTAGATTACTTGTTATTACTGCATTGTCGGAACTAGAAGCACAAGCATTTCGCTACACTCGCATTAACATCTGCTAACCATGTGTATGTGACAAATAAAATTTGATTTGATTTGATGATTTGATTTGATTTACCTTCTAAACAGAACACACTCATGTTATAAACATTCCGTTTGTGTGGTATTCTAGAATGTGGTCTGTAAATTGTAAGATCAAAGCGTTCATAGCTTCCATATTTCACCTCTGAATGAGCACACACACACACACACACACACACACACACACACACACACACACACACACACACACACACACACTACCCACCAGAGATATACACACACACACACACACACACACACACACACACACACACACACACACACACAGAGACACATATTGGATGCTGACACGAGGCAGTGTGTGTGTGTGTGTGTGTGCTGTTATTTCTGCTGTGTGTATATCTGGTATGAAGGCTATCTGTTATTTATTTCTGCTGTGTGTGTA
>NC_048575.1:3837962-3847962 GCF_013265735.2 Oncorhynchus mykiss
CCTCTCTCTCTCTCTTTCTTTCCCTCTCTCTTTCCCTCTCTCTCCCGCTCTCTCCCTCTCTCTTTCCCTCTCTCTCCCTCTCTCTTTCCCTCTCTCTTTCCCTCTCTCTCTCCCTCTCTCTCTCTGTCTCTCTGTCTCTCTCTCTCCCTCTCTCTTTCCCTCTCTCTGTCTCTCTCTCTCCCTCTCTCTTTCCCTCTCTCTTTCCCTCTCTCTCCCTCTCTCTCTCTCCCTCTCTCTTTCCCTCTCTCTTTCCCTCTCTCTCCCTCTCTCTCTCTGTCTCTCTGTCTCTCTCTCTCCCTCTCTCTCTCCCTCTCTCTTTCCCTCTCTCTCCCGGTATGTGTGTGTTAGATGGGAAGGAAAATGTTCTCCATTGATGTGTGTGACCTTTCCTTGAATCAAATGCTGCTGTGTAGATGAACTACTTTAGAATTCATCCGGCAGGTGTGTTCTTTCTTGTGTCAAATCAAAGTTTATTGGTCATAACGAGCAGAGACCGGAATATAAATATACGCTGAACAAAAAATTTAAACACAACATGTAAAATGTTGGTCCCATGTTTCATGAGCTGAAATAAAAGATCCCAGACATTTTCCATACGAACAAAAAGGTTATTTCTCTCAAATTATTTCTCACATCCCTGTTAGTGAGCATTTCTTCTTGGTCAAGATAATTCATCCACCTGACAGGTGTGGTATATCAAGAAGCTGATTAAACAGCATAATCATTACACAGGTGCACCTTGTGCTGGGGACAGTAAAAGACCACTCCAAAATGTGCAGGTTTGTCACACAACACAATACCATAGATGTCTCAAGTTTTCAGGGATCGTGCAATTGGCATGCTGACTGTAGGAATGTCCACCAGAGTTGTTGCCAGAGAATTTCATTTTCAGCCCAGAACCTCCACATCCGTCTCCTTTACCTGCGGGATCGTCTGAGTCCAGCCACCATATTTCTGTCTGTAATAAAGGCTCCCCAGTGGCTGGGCCTGGCTCCCCAGTGGCTGGGCCTGGCTCCCAAGTGGCTGGGCCTGGCTCCCAAGTGGCTGGGCCTGGCTCCCCAGTGGCTGGGTCTGGCTCCCCAGTGGGTGGGCTCCGCAGTGGGTGGGCCTGGCTCCCCAGTGGCTGGGTCTTGCTCCCCAGTGGCTAAGCCTGGCTCCCCAGTGAGTGGGCCTTGCTCCCCAGTGGCTGGGCCTGGCTCCCCAGTGGCTGGCTGGGCCTGGCTCCCCAGTGGCTGGGCCTTGCTCCCCAGTGGGTGGGCCTTGCTCCCCAGTGGGTGGACCTGGTTCCCCAGTGGCTGGGTCTGGCTCCCCAGTGGCTGGGTCTTGCTCCCCAGTGGCTAAGCCTTTCTCCCCAGTGGGTGGACCTGGTTCCCCAGTGGCTGGGTCTGGCTCCCCAGTGGCTGGGTCTTGCTCCCCAGTGGCTAAGCCTTGCTCCCCGTGGCTGGGCCTGGCTCCCCAGTGGTTGGGCCTGGCTCCCCAGTGGGTGGGTCTGGCTCCCCAGTGGGTGGACCTGGTTCCCCAGTGGCTGGGTCTGGCTCCCCAGTGGCTGGGTCTGGCTCCCCAGTGGGTGGGTCTTACTCCCCAGTGGGTGGGTCTTGTTCCCCAGTGGGTGGGTCTGGCTTCCCAGTGGGCGGGTCTGGCTTCCCAGTGGGTGGGTCTTACTCCCCAGTGGGTGGGTCTTGTTCCCCAGTGGGTGGGTCTGGCTCCCCAGTGGGTGGACCTGGTTCCCCAGTGGCTGGGTCTGGCTCCCTAGTGGGTGGGTCTGGCTTCCCAGTGGGTGGGTCTGGCTTCCCAGTGGCTGGGTCTGGCTTCCCAGTGGCTGGGCCTTACTCCCCAGTGGGTGGGCATATGCCCTCCCAGGCCCACCCATGGCTGCGCCCCTGTCCAGTCATGTGAAATATTTTTATTGACTGATTTCCCTGTATGCTGTAATTCAGTAATATTTTTTGATTGTTGGATTTCTATGTTTTCTCAGTATAACAAAGTTCTGTAGATGAGCTCTCGACTGGCGCATCGGTCTAACGCACTGTATTTCAGTGCAAGAGGTATTACTACAGTCCCCGGTTTGAATCCAGGCTGTATCACATCCGGCTGTGATTGGGAGTCCCCATAGGACGGCGCACAATTGGCCCTGGCGTCGTGCGGGGTTTGGCCGAGGGGGGGTAGGGCCGTTATGATAAATAAGGATTTGTTCTTGACTGACTTGGCTAGTTAAATAAAGGTTAAATAAAATAAACAATGTGTTTTTAGTTTTGTCTTCATGAGGTATTTGTGTGTAGATTGATTTAGAATAAGGCTGTAATGTAATAAAATGTGTTGAAAGTCTGAGTACTTACTGAAGTGGTGGCAAATCTGATTTCCGAATGGTAAAGAACATCTAGCCGCTCGAGAGCACCCTAACCTGCCGTTCTATAAATGACGTCTCGACTCTTGATTAGGGCCCGCAAGGAAAGGGTGCATTGTGGGTCTCAGGCTATGATCACCATACTGTAGCAGTCTGTCATCATGCTATCCTTTCATACCGGGTACCATCACATAACTAACCTATTTATAATAACAGGGCTCACACACACACACACACACACACACACACAGTAGTCCCTGCCCTTCTAATATCCTGTGGGAAACAGAGTGGGGAATGGCAGAGATGAAATCAGGGGCTGATGAAAGCTTGATCAACAAGACGTTTATTAAAACAAGTTAATTTAAAGTTGAAACAGAATTCTCTAAATTCCCCAGAGTGTAATAACGGATGGAAGGCTGGCTGGCTGTAACATTGATATATAACCCACCTGGAGGCTGTGTCATTGATATAGAACTCACCTGGAGGCTGTGTCATTGATATAGAACTCACCTGGAGGCTGTGTCATTGATATAGAACTCACCTGGAGGCTGTGTCATTGATATAGAACTCGCCTGGAGGCTGTGTCATTGATATATAACTCACTTGGAGGCTGTGTCATTGATATAGAACCCACCTGGAGGCTGTCTCATTGATATAGAACCCACCTGGAGGCTGTGTCATTGATATATAACTCACTTGGAGGCTGTGTCATTGATATAGAACCCACCTGGAGGCTGTGTCATTGATATAGAACTCACCTGGAGGCTGTGTCATTGATATATAACTCACTTGGAGGCTGTGTCATTGATATAGAACCCACCTGGAGGCTGTCTCATTGATATAGAACTCACCTGGAGGCTGTGTCATTGATATATAACTCACCTGGAGGCTGTGTCATTGATATAGAACTCACCTGGAGGCTGGCAGGCTGTGTCATTGATATATAACCCACCTGGAGGCTGTGTCATTGATATAGAACTCACCTGGAGGTTGTGTCATTGATATAGAACTCACCTGGAGGCTGTATCATTGATATATAACTCACCTGGAGGCTGTGTCATTGATATAGAACTCACCTGGAGGCTGGCGGGCTGTGTCATTGATATAGAACTCACCTGGAGGCTGGCAGGCTGTGTCATTGATATAGAACTCACCTGGAGGCTGTGTCATTGATATAGAACTCACCTGGAGGCTGGTGGGCTGTGTCATTGATATAGAACTCACCTGGAGGCTGTGTCATTGATATAGAACTCACCTGGAGGCTGGCAGGCTGTGTCATTGATATAGAACTCACCTGGAGGCTGGTGGGCTGTGTCATTGATATAGAACTCACCTGGAGGCTGTGTCATTGATATAGAACTCACCTGGAGGCTGGCGGGTTGTGTCATTGATATTGAACTCACCTGGAGGCTGTGTCATTGATATAGAACTCACCTGGAGGCTGGCGGGTTGTGTCATTGATATAGAACTCACCTGGAGGCTGTGTCATTGATATAGAACTCACCTGGAGGCTGGCGGGCTGTGTCATTGATATAGAACTCACCTGGAGGCTGGCGGGCTGTGTCATTGATATAGAACTCACCTGGAGGCTGGCAGGCTGTGTCATTGATATAGAACTCACCTGGAGGCTGTGTCATTGATATATAACTCACCTGGAGGCTGTGTCATTGATATAGAACTCACCTGGAGGCTGTGTCATTGATATAGAACTCACCTGGAGGCTGTGTCATTGATATAGAACTCACCTGGAGGCTGTGTCATTGATATAGAACTCACCTGGAGGCTGTGTCATTGATATAGAACTCACCTGGAGGCTGGCAGGCTGTGTCATTGATATAGAACTCACCTGGAGGCTGTGTCATTGATATAGAACTCACCTGGAGGCTGTGTCATTGATATAGAACTCACCTGGAGGCTGGCAGGCTGTGTCATTGATATAGAACTCACCTGGAGGCTGTGTCATTGATATAGAACTCACCTGGAGGCTGTGTCATTGATATATAACTCACCTGGAGACTGTGTCATTGATATAGAACCCACCTGGAGACTGTGTCATTGATATAGAACTCACCTGGAGGCTGTGTCATTGATATAGAACTCACCTGGAGGCTGGCGGGCTGTGTCATTGATATAGAACTCACCTGGAGGCTGTGTCATTGATATATAACTCACCTGGAGGCTGTGTCATTGATATAGAACTCACCTGGAGGCTGTGTCATTGATATAGAACTCACCTGGAGGCTGTGTCATTGATATAGAACTCACCTGGAGGCTGTGTCATTGATATATAACTCACCTGGAGGCTGTGTCATTGATATAGAACTCACCTGGAGGCTGGCAGGCTGTGTCATTGATATAGAACTCACCTGGAGGCTGTGTCATTGATATAGAACTCACCTGGAGGCTGTGTCATTGATATAGAACTCACCTGGAGGTTGGCAGGCTGTGTCATTGATATAGAACTCACCTGGAGGCTGTGTCATTGATATAGAACTCACCTGGAGGCTGTGTCATTGATATAGAACTCACCTGGAGACTGTGTCATTGATATAGAACTCACCTGGAGGCTGTGTCATTGATATAGAACTCACCTGGAGGCTGTGTCATTGATATATAACTCACCTGGAGACTGTGTCATTGATATAGAACTCACCTGGAGGCTGTGTCATTGATATAGAACTCACCTGGAGGCTGTGTCATTGATATAGAACTCACCTGGAGGTTGGCAGGCTGTGTCATTGATATAGAACTCACCTGGAGGCTGTGTCATTGATATAGAACTCACCTGGAGGCTGTGTCATTGATATAGAACTCACCTGGAGGCTGTGTCATTGATATAGAACTCACCTGGAGGCTGTGTCATTGATATATAACTCACCTGGAGACTGTGTCATTGATATAGAACTCACCTGGAGGCTGTGTCATTGATATAGAACTCACCTGGAGGCTGTGTCATTGATATATAACTCACCTGGAGACTGTGTCATTGATATATATCTCACCTGGAGGCTGTGTCATTGATATAGAACTCACCTGGAGACTGTGTCATTGATATAGAACTCACCTGGAGGCTGGCGGGCTGAGTCATTGATATAGAACTCACCTGGAGGCTGTGTCATTGATATATAACTCACCTGGAGGCTGGCGGGCTGTGTCATTGATATAGAACTCACCTGGAGGCTGTGTCATTGATATATAACTCACCTGGAGGCTGGCGGGCTGTGTCATTGATATAGAACTCACCTGGAGGCTGGTGGGCTGTGTCATTGATATAGAACCACCTGGAGGCTGTGTCATTGATATGGAACTCACCTGGAGGCTGGCAGGCTGTGTCATTGATATAGAACTCACCTGGAGGCTGGCGGGCTGTGTCATTGATATAGAAGTCACCTGGAGGCTGTGTCATTGATATAGAAGTCACCTGGAGGCTGTGTCATTGATATAAAACTCACCTGGAGGCTGTGTCATTGATATAGAACTCACCTGGAGGCTGTGTCATTGATATAGAACTCACCTGGAGGCTGGTGGGCTGAGTCATTGATATAGAACTCACCTGGAGGCTGGCAGGCTGTGTCATTGATATAGAACTCACCTGGAGGCTGGCGGGCTGAGTCATTGATATAGAACTCACCTGGAGGCTGGCGGGCTGTGTCATTGATATAGAACTCACCTGGAGGCTGTGTCATTGATATATAACTCACCTGGAGGCTGGCGGGCTGTGTCATTGATATAGAACTCACCTGGAGGCTGTGTCATTGATATAGAACTCACCTGGAGGCTGTGTCATAGATATAGAACTCACCTGGAGGCTGTGTCATTGATATAGAACTCACCTGGAGGCTGTGTCATTGATATAGAACTCACCTGGAGGCTGGCGGGCTGTGTCATTGATATAGAACTCACCTGGAGGCTGGCGGGCTGTGTCATTGATATAGAACTCACCTGGAGGCTGGCGGGCTGTGTCATTGATATAGAACTCACCTGGAGGCTGTGTCATTGATATAGAACTCACCTGGAGGCTGGCGGCCTGTGTCATTGATATATAACTCACCTGGAGACTGTGTCATTGATATAGAACTCACCTGGAGACTGTGTCATTGATATAGAACTCACCTGGAGGCTGTGTCATTGATATAGAACTCACCTGGAGGCTGTGTCATTGATATAGAACTCACCTGGAGGCTGTGCAATTGATATAGAACTCACCTGGAGGCTGTGTCATTGATATAGAACTCACCTGGAGGCTGTGTCATTGATATATAACTCACCGGGAGGCTGTGTCATTGATATAGAACTCACCTGGAGGCTGGTGGGCTGAGTCATTGATATAGAACTCACCTGGAGGCTGTGTCATTGATAAAGAACTCACCTGGAGGCTGGCGGGCTGAGTCATTGATATAGAACTCACCTGGAGGCTGGCGGGCTGTGTCATTGATATAGAACTCACCTGGAGGCTGTGTCATTGATATAGAACTCACCTGGAGGCTGTGTCATAGATATAGAACTCACCTGGAGGCTGGCGGGCTGTGTCATTGATATAGAACTCACCTGGAGGCTGTGTCATTGATATAGAACTCACCTGGAGGCTGGTGGGCTGAGTCATTGATATAGAACTCACCTGGAGGCTGGCAGGCTGTGTCATTGATATAGAACTCACCTGGAGGCTGGCGGGCTGAGTCATTGATATAGAACTCACCTGGAGGCTGGCGGGCTGAGTCATTGATATAGAACTCACCTGGAGGCTGGCGGGCTGAGTCATTGATATAGAACTCACCTGGAGGCTGTGTCATTGATATAGAACTCACCTGGAGACTGTGTCATTGATATAGAACTCACCTGGAGGCTGTGTCATTGATATAGAACTCACCTGGAGGCTGTGTCATTGATATAGAACTCACCTGGAGGCTGGCGGGCTGTGTCATTGATATAGAACTCACCTGGAGGCTGGCGGGCTGTGTCATTGATATAGAACTCACCTGGAGGCTGGCGGGCTGTGTCATTGATATAGAACTCACCTGGAGGCTGTGTCATTGATATAGAACTCACCTGGAGGCTGGCGGCCTGTGTCATTGATATATAACTCACCTGGAGACTGTGTCATTGATATAGAACTCACCTGGAGACTGTGTCATTGATATAGAACTCACCTGGAGGCTGTGTCATTGATATAGAACTCACCTGGAGGCTGTGTCATTGATATAGAACTCACCTGGAGGCTGTGCAATTGATATAGAACTCACCTGGAGGCTGTGTCATTGATATAGAACTCACCTGGAGGCTGTGTCATTGATATATAACTCACCGGGAGGCTGTGTCATTGATATAGAACTCACCTGGAGGCTGGTGGGCTGAGTCATTGATATAGAACTCACCTGGAGGCTGTGTCATTGATAAAGAACTCACCTGGAGGCTGGCGGGCTGAGTCATTGATATAGAACTCACCTGGAGGCTGGCGGGCTGTGTCATTGATATAGAACTCACCTGGAGGCTGGCGGGCTGTGTCATTGATATAGAACTCACCTGGAGGCTGGCAGGCTGAGTCATTGATATAGAACTCACCTGGAGGCTGGCAGGCTGAGTCATTGATATAGAACTCACCTGGAGGCTGTGTCATTGATATAGAACTCACCTGGAGGCTGGCAGGCTGTGTCATTGATATAGAACTCACCTGGAGGCTGGCAGGCTGTGTCATTGATATAGAACTCACCTGGAGGCTGTGTCATTGATATAGAACTCACCTGGAGGCTGGCAGGCTGTGTCATTGATATAGAACTCACCTGGAGGCTGGCAGGCTGTGTCATTGATATAGAACTCACCTGGAGGCTGGTGGGCTGTGCCATTGATATACAGTGCCTTGCGAAAGTATTCGGCCCCCTTGAACTTTGCGACCTTTTGCCACATTTCAGGCTTCAAACATAAAGATATAAAATTGTATTTTTTTGTGAAGAATCAACAACAAGTGGGACACAATCATGAAGTGGAACGACATTTATTGAATATTTCAAACTTTTTTAACAAATCAAAAACTGAAAAATTGGGCGTGCAAAATTATTCAGCCCCCTTAAGTTAATACTTTGTAGCGCCACCTTTTGCTGCGATTACAGCTGTAAGTCGCTTGGGGTATGTCTCTATCAGTTTTGCACATCGAGAGACTGAATTTTTTTCCCATTCCTCCTTGCAAAACAGCTCAAGCTCAGTGAGGTTGGATGGAGAGCATTTGTGAACAGCAGTTTTCAGTTCTTTCCACAGATTCTCGATTGGATTCAGGTCTGGACTTTGACTTGGCCATTCTAACACCTGGATATGTTTATTTTTGAACCATTCCATTGTAGATTTTGCTTTATGTTTTGGATCATTGTCTTGTTGGAAGACAAATTTCCGTCCCAGTCTCAGGTCTTTTGCAGACTCCATCAGGTTTTCTTCCAGAATGGTCCTGTATTTGGCTCCATCCATCTTCCCATCAATTTTAACCATCTTCCCTGTCCCTGCTGAAGAAAAGCAGGCCCAAACCATGATGCTGCCACCACCATGTTTGACAGTGGGGATGGTGTGCTCAGGGTGTTGCTTTTACGCCAAACATAACGTTTTGCATTGTTCAATTTTGGTTTCATCTGACCAGAGCACCTTCTTCCACATGTTTGGTGTGTCTCCCAGGTGGCTTGTGGCAAACTTTAAACAACACTTTTTATGGATATCTTTAAGAAATGCCTTTCTTCTTGCCACTCTTCCATAAAGGCCAGATTTGTGCAATATACGACTGATTGTTGTCCTATGGACAGAGTCTCCCACCTCAGCTGTAGATCTCTGCAGTTCATCCAGAGTGATCATGGGCCTCTTGGCTGCATCTCTGATCAGTCTTCTCCTTGTATGAGCTGAAAGTTTAGAGGGACGGCCAGGTCTTGGTAGATTTGCAGTGGTCTGATACTCCTTCCATTTCAATATTTTCGCTTGCACAGTGCTCCTTGGGATGTTTAAAGCTTGGGAAATCTTTTTGTATCCAAATCCGGCTTTAAACCTCTTCACAACAGTATCTCGGACCTGCCTGGTGTGTTCCTTGTTCTTCATGATGCTCTCTGCGCTTTTAACGGACCTCTGAGACTATCACAGTGCAGGTGCATTTATACGGAGACTTGATTACACACAGGTGGATTGTATTTATCATCATTAGTCATTTAGGTCAACATTGGATCATTCAGCGATCCTCACTGAACTTCTGGAGAGAGTTTGCTGCACTGAAAGTAAAGGGGCTGAATAATTTGCACGCCCAATTTTTCAGTTTTTGATTTGTTAAAAAAGTTTAAAATATCCAATAAATGTCGTTCCACTTCATGATTGTGTCCCACTTGTTGTTGATTCTTCACAAAAAAATACAGTTTTATATCTTTATGTTTGAAGCCTGAAATGTGGCAAAAGGTCGCAAAGTTCAAGGGGGCCGAATACTTTCGCAAGGCACTGTAGAACTCACCTGGAGGCTGGCAGGCTGTGTCATTGATATATAACTCACCTGGAGGCTGGCAGGCTGTGTCATTGATATATAACTCACCTGGAGGCTGGCAGGCTGTGTCATTGATATAGAACTCACCTGGAGGCTGGCAGGCTGTGTCATTGATATTGAACTCACCTGGAAGCTGTGTCATTGATATAGAACTCACCTGG